>NC_066600.1:2842500-2845000 GCF_905475345.1 Vespula vulgaris | reverse complement strand
TAATACTTGTGGCCCTCGCTCACCCTTCCTGCACCCTCTCCCTCCCCCTTCTTGCACAAACTTCTACGAGCAATGTAAGAGAATATCAACGTTACTTACTACATACATAAGTCCACCCCATACGAATGCATATCGTCTACTTTTGCGCATGTCCTTTGCTTTAGATATATATTTTTAATTGTCTGATACATTCGAACGATGTAAGACGTAAGATGACTTTATCTCTTTCTCTCGATTTATATCAATTTGCTCGCTCTTACGTATCTACGCTATCTATTTACGCACGTGCGTTAAAGAAAGAGGGATTATATTTATACGCAACTAAAATCTATAACACACAAGTTGAAAATAAACCGTGAAGCGTTCCATTAAGCATACGTGTTCCCTACCCCTTATATTTTATAATGGTTTATGCCAACAAGAATCGAGTCGTAATACTTGACCGATTTTGATTAACGAAAGTCCTATATTTTAAATATGAAAGTTTAAACGAGTAGTCCGCTTTTCCTTTCTTTTTTTTTTAGATTTTCTTTTTAAATAGATTCCTTTTCTTTTTTCTTTCTTTTCTTTTCTTTTACACGTGTAAATCACTTTCTAAAATACCCGACATTTATTGATCTTTTTTCTTTTTCTTTACGAAGAGAATAAAAGGAAAATCTTTCGAAAATTTCGAGAAAGCCCGTTTAAAAGTTTATCTTTAAAATGAAATTTTCAAATCGTTAAAATCGATTTGGTATTACGATCGGATTAATTATTGCTGTAAACTTTGTTCGTCCTCGATGTTTTTTCTTGTTGAAATAAATTTTATATAATAACGCCCTTTGAAATCTGCGATGAAAGAGGTGATGTACGCCTCACCCTCACCCTCTTCCCTTTACACCCTTCCTCCCTATTACTGATTTTCATATATACGATTATGCGCCGTCTGCTTTATTACTCTGACCAACTATCCGTTTGTTTGCATGCGTCAACTAATGCTAATTAATTAATTTTCTGATCCATTGCAAACCGTAAAGAAATACATCAAACGAATAAGTTACGGCAAACGATTCGTGTATTTGTCGATTATTCTATTAAAAATAATAATTAATTATTACTTATATTACATCATATATAATATCACACGTTTTAATCAAAATCAAACAGGAGTTCGTTTCCACGAGATGAAAATCCTACAGCTATGTTTTCGTCGTTGTTCTCTTTCACAACTGGTCTATTTTATATCAGTGCTATTATAATAATAATAATGAGATAACGATAAGAAGAAAAAACGTATACTTAAACATACTATATACATATACATTCTACGTTATGCAGGATGGTAAAAAAAAAGGATCCGATATTTTAAGGGCTAATACTCAACGAAATGAGCCAAAAAAAGAAATATCTAATTAACGTGAGTTCGACATTTTGTGTGTAAAAATGATTAATTTTATGAACGACGAATACTTGAAACGACGACAAGTTCTATACATTATATATACGCAAAAAATTTTACGTTTCCCAAAAGAATTTCTAAACCATAGACTATTATCCTTAATGACTCTGTACCTCGACTCATTGTATTATGAGAATATTTTGGAAAAAAGGTTTTCTTGGATGGAAAACCCAAGAATGAATAAAAGGGTCTTACCATTTTAAATACTATAGAAAGCTACTATAAATTTTCTAGAATTAACGTCCATATAATATATTGCACATCTTTCAATGTTTTATCTTGAAAAGCAACGGAAAGTTGAATAGGGTCCGACTTTGTCGAATAAGGTTCCATTGAGTCAAACCTGGCTAATAAGGGTTAGCTGACATAAACGTATCTGACTATATGAAAAATATAAGCTGAGTTTATTAACACTAATACTTTAATCCGCATTAAGCCGATTGTTAAGTTATCGATTAATAAACTATACAAGCTTGTACATCGATGCTATAAATGTGTAGTGGTGACGTTATTCCCTTGTTATCCTTGCAGTTCATATTTTGTATATATAACTGTTGTTAAAGTCGTTCGTGTTTCGAGCGAAAGTTGGTAAACAGCTTTAAGCAAGTAACGTGAACATTTTGAGTAAAAGATGACGGCAGGTTTCGTTACTTCGACGAAATAAATCGTTCGAAATATTCTCGATATACCGATCGAAATCCACGATCTATACGATCCGCTTAATGAGATGTATCGAAATCATACGATTTATTATAAAATCTAAATAGGTCGATATCATAGTCAATATCATCGATTCGTTAATCCATCCCTTTTTCGAATCGTTAAAATCGAAAATCGTTGAAAATGTGAAATAAAATATTTGAAGGATGCTAAAGGTTATATTATGGAGCGTTCAACCCTCTTTTTCGCATACTCGTACCCCAACGATCCATGGATTTATCTGCATTGAGTAGTACGACAGAAGTTCGTATTACGGGCTTTGAAACGATACTCGTACTCACAAATGTTTGTCCACGTGATATTCATCGCGAGGAAATCTAGTCTTCATCCCTTACCAACTCA
>NC_066600.1:2790000-2837500 GCF_905475345.1 Vespula vulgaris | reverse complement strand
TTTTTAATTTTTAGTGAATACCTACCGAAAACGTGCATTTCATGTTTCAAATTGAAAAATGCTTTTATTTTGTTAAATATTCAATGCGTCCCATCGTCGATTCGCACGCAATAAAATAAAATCTTTACTCAAGTTTTACACATTTTACAAAGATAATATTTTCCATTAGACTCGATGTAATATAACGATCATATTTTCTTCGACTGTGTGTTGGCGTAGTTCATCTAACGAAATCCTTCGGGATGTATATTTTGAATCATAAATATCCTCGTAGCAAAAGAAAAAAGAAAGAAAGAAGAAAAGTGAAATCAGATTAGTCAAAAAAGAAAAAGAAAACTCGAATCAATTGAAATGAATAATAAATCGGAATAAAGTTTCCGCTTACGAAATGATTTGATAAAAATAATTTGTATCCGTTGAAAAGAGTGAACCAATCATTTTGTTAGCCAAGATATCAGTCAACATATTTACCGATACACAACATCGAATGTACTGCAGAATTTTTGACGTGACGCAGAGAAAAGGTTTCATTACCGCATCGAGCTCCACGAATTTCATATTTCGAAAGTTTAATAAAATAAAAATTGTTTTCAAATCAGAAATTCGAAATTTATTTTTTCGGCAATTATTGAATCGATATTACAAAAAAGAGAAAGAAAAAGAAACAGAAAAAAATAATATTTCTTTTCAAAGAAAATTACAAGAATTTTCGATACGATATACGACATTGACTGCTGTTGTCATTCAACATTTCTAAGTTAATCCACCCCCACTCTGTCACTCTTAAAAAATGTGAATACATGACGAGGATTCGTTCATTTCAAAAACAAAATTGACCTGTCTATTCGACATTCGTCAGAAAAAAAAAGAAAAATTCGCTAGAGATTTTAGAGATTTCGTAATAATATTGTTGGACGTTTTTCGTTCGCGTATTTTTTTTTTTTTTTTTTTGTTACTACTTCCCCTGTTTTTCTCTTTTCTATTCCCTTTTCTTTTTTTTTCCCATTACTTTCCTTTCTCGAGTAACACTCGACAACAGAATTTATTTTCTCTCTCTGTGTTTCTCTCTCTCTCTTTCCTACGCGTTGTAATAGAAATAGATTTACCTTCGATAATCGATCGTAATTAAAAAAAAATGTTTATTCTTTCCGATTAGTTTCGTGATAATTTAAGAATCGACGCATGTCCTTCGTGGATATGGTAGGCCCAGCCACCGTGCATATCCTATTCTCTCTGTTATTCTGCATGGATAGTGAATCTATATACATATGTATGTATATACGTATTACGTATGTATACGTATATCAACTAAACGTATATATGTCTATCATACGTACGTATGTATAATATGTATATACGTATATTACGTACAGCATCATACATAATATATCTATACGTACGTTATATATAAGTATGTATGTATATATGTATGATGTATGTATGCACGAAAATACGAAGTATGTATGTATGATGTATAATGTACGATATATGTGGTACGGTAGTTATGATATATGTATATATGATATCTATATATATATATATGTATATACGACTCGATATGGACAAGAAAGAAAAAAAGAGAAAAGAAAGAAAAAAAGAAAGATAGATAAATAGAAAGAAAGAAAGAAAGAAAGAAAGAAAGAAAGAAAGAAAGAAAGAAAGCAAGCAAGCAAGCCATGAACAAACGAAAAAAAAAATGAGAGGAAAAGAACGAAAAGGAAAGAAAGAGATAGAAAGAGAGAGAAAAAGAAAGAAATTCGTTGGCGGCGCGAGCAACCAACGGCATAAATCGGCCGAAGGGAAAAGTTTTTGGGCGCGGAGAGTTAACAGTCGGTATCTCGCACGGCGGCGTCGCCAGCGACGGTGCCGGCGTCGACGAACGCGTATATACATAGGTGTTATACATACGTACGACATACATACCTATCTACATTCATACATTCATACATACATACATACATACATACATACATACATATATACATACAAACATACATACATTCGTACATAGATACACATACATACATATATGTATATACATACATACATGTTAAGTACATACGTGGTACGTACGTACGTACGGCCATATGTGTATGCGGTTTTATCTGGCGGTACTTGGGGATGTTGCGGGTTGATTTATCGCCTGTCGTTGCCATGGAAACCTCAGCGTGACCGGCTTGCGCGACACCCTCATATCCGAGTCGACTCTGCTTGCTTTCCTCTCTCTCTCTCTCTCTCTCTCTCTCTCTCTCTCTCTCTCTCTCTCTCTGTCTGTCTGTCTGTCTTTCTCTCTCTCTGTCTCTCTCTCTCTCTTTCTCTCTCACTACTCTCTATCTCTCTCTTTCTCTTTCTCACGCGTGCTGTTGCTCTCTCACTCGCTCACTCCCACTCTTCTCTCCGCTATCATCGTCTCACGGTTTCTCTCACACTCTCATATATATATATATATAATATGAAGTCTATATATATATATACATGAATATACCAAGTATATATATATATATACACACGAATATACAAAGTATATATGTACATATATATAATACGAATATACGAAGTATATATCTATATACACACGAATATACCAACTATATATATATATATATATATATATATATATATATATATATACACACACTTCGTATTTCGATCCTTCTCCCACCCGAAATGTTCATCTCTCTCGTTTACTACTTCCCCGTCCCCCGATCTCTTCACCAAGCCCTCTCCTCTTCCCCACCTCTCCTCTACATTCTCTTTTTATCTCCTTCGCGAGCAAGCATCTCCCTCGCACTTTCCCATTTCCTTTTCATCCTTTTCTCCTTCCTACTCTTTCTCTGCTCTGCCTCTTTCGTATCTCCTATCCTTGTATCTTCTCGCTCGCTCCTTATCACCATCCTCCTCTTTCTTCGTTACCCTCTCTTTCCGCTTTTACCTTTGTCCCTCTCTAACCTCATCACTATGACGTCCCGACGATCGTTCCATCTCTGTTTCTCCAATTCTCTTAAGTCTATTCTACTTCTCTCTCTCTCTCTCTCTATCTACCCGTCTCTTTCTATCTCTCTCTTTGTCTATCTGTCTCTCTCTATTCCTCTATCTATCTATCTCTATCTATCTATCTCTATCTCTCTCTCTCTCTGTTTCGAGGTTGCTTTACCTCCCCCAACCCACAGATCTCATCCCCCTTTTATAGTTTCTCTCGCTTTCTCACTCGCTTGTATATACCTCGCTGGAGAATTGTCCCTCTCCCTTCTTCATCTCTCTCGCTTCCGAACTCTCTACACCTTCTACATACGTATATACGTACATACATACATACCTATATACATACTTATATATATATATATATATACACGTACATACACTGTCTGCTCTTCCCTTCTCTCTTCTCTTCTCCGCAGTCTATCTTCTTCTCGTTTCCTTTTCTTCGTATTTTTTCTCCCCCTTTTTCCCAACCCTTCTCTTTCTCTACCCTCTCTCTCTCTCTCTCTTTTACTCCCTACTTGTCTCTCTTTCACCATCGACCTCTTGCTTCCTCCATTTCTCGTTGTCCCATCCCATTCTCCGCCGCTACCTTCTCCTTTCTCTTTTGTACTTCGGCCCATAACCACCGTTGCTCTCCTTCGCTTCCCATCCTCCACCTCCTCCTCCTCCTCTTCCTCCTTCTCATCCTCTGCTTCCTCCTCCACCTCTTCCTACTACTACTACTCCCTTGGGCAACTCTCTTTCTCTTTCTCTTTCTCTTTCCCCCTCTCTCTCTCTCTCTCTCTCTCTGATGCTCGCTCTTCATCGTGGTCACCCACTCTCTCTCTCTCTCTCTCTATTTATCTACCTATCTCTCTCTCTCTCTCTCTCTCTCTCGTCTCTTTCTCTCTATCCATTCCTACCATCCCTCTACTCTCATCTTCTCTCCGATATGCACCCCTTGCCACTATCAGTCTCTACTCTTACGCGCAAGGTTGAAACCCCCCTGGAGAAACGTCAAGGAGCCGACTACCGGCAGAATTCTGTTCAAAGAAAAACTCCTCAGTACTTACCCTCTCGCTTTTCTTTTTTCCTCTTCCTCTCGTCTCCTCTCCTTCCTTCTTCTTCTTCTTCTTCTTCTTCTTTCTCTTGTTCCTCTTGTTCTCGTTGTTCTTCCTCTTCTTGTAATTCTTCTTTTGCGTCTTCTTCCTGGCTCCTCTCTTTTTCTTTCCTTTTTCTCTTTTTTCACTTTTCTTTCTCTCTCCTTCTTTCTCCCTTTATCTCTTCGTTCATCTCTTTCTTTTATTTATTTTCTTCTTCCTTTCTTTTTTTCTTTCTTCCTTCTTTCTTTCCTTCCTTTCATCCTTTATTTCCTTTTGTTCTTTCCCCCCTTAACCAAACGCGACGCGAAACGATTATCTAACGTTCGAACGTTCCGTCTTTCCCTTCCTCCTCATCGGAAGTATTCATCGACGACTGACGTCGGATATATGCAGATACATCCTCCTAAGAAATATTGATTCCGAAACTATAAATCGCGATGTAAGATTTCACGTTATTGGTCCAATTGAGTATTGTACGTTAATAATATAATGTTTGACCAATCAAATTTCGTCTCTTATGTCGCTCGTTTTGTACGTTATAAATTATGTCGAAGTATTATTTGTTTTACCTCGTTGGGAATAAATCAACTCGTGAATCGTTGCGTTTTTGCGAATTGTTATCGATTAAAAATAATCGATTCGTCAAATATTGTTACTTTTATTTTTATCGATGACGATAATTATATTGATGAATGTGCTCAAACTTTTCAGAAAATATACGTAAAGAATCGTCGACGGCATCGAAGCGACACCTAGGAAGAATTTTTATCGACGAAGAGAGTTTAATTACCGACAGGTACTACGGAGAACCGTTGATTTATCTACAGAGCACAAAATATCGAAGAAGGATAAATAAAATTTCTGATTTATCGACGGTAAATACGTCGATAAGAATAGAAACGTCATCTCATTTATCCTCTTTAGTAATTATTTATATAGCGTGGACCAAATATTTCTAGATGGGCCAAAACTTTCTAAGTGATTTTAAAAATCAATTACTCTTCTTCCAAATTCTTTCAGCTAACTTTTTTTTTTTAGATTGTAAAATTACGAGCCTAGGAAATTTCTTAATTAAAAAAAAAAAAATTAAGAAGTCCGCGTAAAAGAGTAATCGATTTTTAAACTCTTGTAGAACTTTTGGCCAAACTTGTAAAACTTGATTTCATTTTAATCATACTATATATATCTTTTCGATATTATCTATTCGCCGTGTGTATTTGTATTAATTTTAATTCTTAAAAATGAGAACTTGAACGAGAAAATAAATCTTTTCAAGAATATTGTTATAAATGTTAACGTTAAGCCGAATAGTCTAACTGTTACGAAACGTTGAAAAAGTTGTTGGTGAACAAACGAGAGAAGGAAAAATGCAACGTAGAATGAGGATCGATAATGACAGGAGAGAAAAAGGGAACGGCTAGAAGGAGATGAACGAGAAAGGAAAAAAGAGAGAGAAAAGAAGAAAAAAGGAATGTTCTAGAGCTCCCTTTGTCGGTTTTTATTGTTATCGACCCGTCGGAGTTATTTTCAAAAGAGATAGCAAAGATCACGCGACGTATATCTCTTTTTCCTGGAGTGTACATTTTTTTCCTAGGGATGCACTTTGGTAGAATGGATTTTTATAAAATGCACTATCTCTTTGACACAATACGGATATAAATTATAAATATTCACAATTAAGATATACGTTGTTTAATCGATGGAGATACAAATAGAAAAAAAGAAAAAGTATGTTCCATATTTTGTTGTTTTCTTTTATTTTTATTTTTTACTACTTTTCTAAACAAAAAGCATTTATAGATCTACCGTATCGTAAGGAGAATATTAAACGTTTATATGAACGAAACGATTGGAATCAGCTCGTATAGACGTGCATACAAATCGAGCTATATAAATTCAGGCTGTTCATGTGCCAATGCAGAATCGAAAGTAATCTCTTCCGATTAGAAGATCCATTCACATGTTAATTCCCGAGGTGACTCGTTATCGTCGAGACAATCCCTTCTAATCTCTTCAGCCGAAAGACACGTTTGCTTTTTTTCATCTTGGTAACTTCGTCGGTTATGCTTGTTCTTTTTCCTTTTTTTTTCTTCTTTTTTTCAATTACTACGACAAAACAAGCGTACGTAGAAAATTAACGACGAGTTCTTTGACATCTCAATAACACCGTAGCACGAAGTCCTTCGTCAAAGAAATACTTTCAACCTAAATGCCGTTTATTATCGTTAAAGACAATAACTCGACGATATCACGAAACGCTTCGCCTTATCTCATGGAAAAAAAAGAAAAAAAAAGAAAATGAAAAAGAAAGAGAAAAATGAAATAAAAAAAAAGAAAAAAGAAGAAAAGGAAAAAAAATGAATATTAACGATTTCAGTTTTCCTATAAATAAAGCCGAACGGGCCAACCGAACGTGTTATAATTTGTACGGCTAAAACAGAAATCGTTCGTCGTTTCTCAACGCAATGTCGCGAGTTAATAAAACAGTTTTTATATCTCTTCTTCTTTTCGGTGCAGTCTGTTTTCAGGTAAAACTTCTTTTAAAATTAACTTCATCGTCTACTCTTTTCATCGTCTTCTCTTAATTTGCCATTGAGAAATATTAATTTATATATATATACATATATGTATATACTTCTTTTTTCTTGTTCTTTTTTGATTCGTTAATCCGTTATTTTTCAGAACGTCGAATCAACGATCGATATTTTCAGGATAATCGAACCGACCCGGCGTTTATATTGTCAAACGAATTGCATTGATCTTAACAATTGGAATTATATTTGGAACTCGTTATGTTTGAAATTATGTCCCGAATTAGTATTGTTCACGACTACCAGTACGATCGGACAATCAACGGGAACTAATATTTCTACATCCACCCCGATAACTATGACGACTACGTCCACTACGACCGGTGGTGCATCATCTTCGACTACTCCATCGAGTGCAGGAACGACAATGGCGAATATGTCGACGACTATGTCTACAACAAGTACGAAAGCTGCGTGATCAATGATCCAAGTGATTTCATCTTATAATTGTCGATCATCTCATCCAACAAATACAAGATGGCGTTGGGTGTTCGAAATGATTATAAACACGATAACAAATTTATAATGTTCATAGGTTTGACATATGTTCTAATCTATCTATCGCGTTTAGAGACAACGTATGCAGTTTTTTAGTTTTTCTTTTCTTTTTTTTTTTTGTACTACACGTAGTTATTTTTTTCTCTTTATGTAGTAACAATAAAGTAAGCATTACTTACATCGTTTAATCTATTGTATACTCCCGATTACGAATTGTTATTTTTTCCTTCATTCTACATCATTGAATAATCCACGGTGAAAGAAAAAGAGAAAGAATACGAATAAAATACCAGTTCCGATTCCGATCGTAAGCCGTACTGTTACGATAGAAATGACGAACAAACGCGAACACGCCATACGACGGAAAAAAATAAAGATTACGACGAATCGACGTGTAGAAAACGAGACCTTGCTCTCGTTGTGAAAGTAACGCCGTACGTGCTATTACGAGGATCTTGTGTCCTCTCACTTTCTGCATACGTTTATGGGGAATTGATTATCGACGAATTACCATTGGTCGATCGTCGTAAAAATTAATCGACGTTAATTACGAATAACCCGGTGTACATACTGTTAACAACCGATAAGATTCCCTTCTTTAAAAGTTACAAACACTTTTATCGTTCAACAAGATTTTCTTTTCGCGAGCAAGAAACGTCGATTAATTAACGATCATTAATTTATCGAATGCCTTATGAAACTTGAGAAAAAGCTGTCGTTTTCAAAGATTTTCAAAGATAGCAAAAAAAAAAAAATTACGAAACAAAAAACTTTCGGAAAAGGAGAAAAAATGCGATTAAGAACGAACGATACATTCGCACTACGGTGTCGCGATAATGAAAGAAAAAAAAGAAAGAGGAAAAAATATATATATATATATCAAAAAGCACAAAAGAACAATTTGATTACGATCGAAATATCCCGAGGTCTCTCCTCTGTAGGTGCATCGAGATGCAAGATTGCGCAGAGTGCGCAGAGTGCGACGAAGCGAAAGTTGATCCTTGCTACAAGTCGGAATATGGCTCTCGATAGCATACGATCAGGGTCGCGTAGCGTTGTAGTTGCCGATGACCAACCAAATCTTATTTCAAATAGTTTATTAATGTTAAAAAAAAGATTTTCGATAACATTTCGACTCGAAATTTTCAATCGTTACATACGGAGTGAAAACCGTTCTTCATTCATTTTCTTTTTTCTCTTTCTCAAGTCACGGTAAACGTAATCGAATAGGTAAGTACTTAATTAGTTAGTTAGTTAGTTGGTTAGTTAGTAAGTCAGTTAGTTAGTTAGTTAGTTGTATGTTCGTCGAGCGAAACTCGACTTCGTAATCGCAATTAATCGACGTTGATCGATCACGAATCAGCATTAATACTTTCATTCACCGTATAAACTTTAACGTGTTTACTCTATTTACTCTTATGACAGCTCAAGGGAGTATTGAAATCTGATGCAGTTTGAAAAGAGAACAAAAAGGAAACAAAAAAAAAAAAGAAAAAGAAAAGAAAGAGAGAGAAGCAAAAAAAAAAAATATTAAGTAGAAGAAAAAATATTTAATATCGCGTTACCTTTGTCGGATTATGTATAATATTTCACGTTCTAATCGGTGGTCGAGAGAGTCGGAGGAAGAGGGTGGGAGAAACTTTAACATACATTTACAAATTGTCAACCATCGATAGGATTTAAAACGTAGACGAACAATTTCGTGAATACGTAGTACACATATGTACGTAACTAACAAATATATGTATATATGTATGCATGCATGCATGCATGCATATATGTATATATGTATATATCGTCGGAGAAATTCTCTGGTTCGTCTTTTACAATCTCTTACGACACAACGAGCAGAGCGCTCGCGTGTAGATTTATTAACGGAGAGGTAGGTAATTGTTGAAGAAAAAATCGTATCACGAGACCCGATCCGTCCTACTTACAGGGGACGCCTCTCTCTCTCTCTCTCTCTCTCTCTCTTTCTCTCTCTCTTGATCTCTCTCTCGATCTCTTTCACCAACTTGCGCTTGATCGCCTTCTTCGCAGCGTCAAAGACTCCTTTCTCTTCTTCTTCTTCTTTTTTTTATTTTTCTTCTTTTTCTTCTTATCCTTCTTCTTCTTCTATTCTCGCCAATACGAATACAGAATGAAGATAGATCATTTAGAAATTTTATATATATAGGAACAGGAAATATTTACCACGATTGGTTACTGAATTACCATCGGAGATATTTCAGTGCAAATTTACGATGTAATAGTACTGTCATTATACCGTCTGCGTTTTAATAAAATAATCCGATGTATTTGATAATTAATGCTTTTATAATATAGGAAATATGAAAATGGTCGAATAATATAATTATTAATTTTAATTGCGATCATCCTTTCTTCCTTTTTTCGTTTCGTTCATCCGTCCGATTCGGCTTATCGATCGAACGTTCCTCTCTAATTATATTTTTTTTGCTTTTTTCTTTTTTTTTTTTTTTTTTGTTCTTTCTAATCATAGAAAGTTAGAGAGGAAGGCCTGGCCTTCGGGACTATCACTTTCGGTCTTGCCATTCATGAAGGATATCGGTTTCAACGTGCTAAACGGACATGCATACATAGGGATAGTATTTCCTGTATCGACTTTCAGACGTTCACATATTGAAAATAGAAATGTAATGGGAAAGTAAATAAATAAATAAATAAATAAATAAAAAATAAAGAAACAAAATTAAAAAAAAAAAAGAAGAAAAGAAAAGAAATGTTATTAATCAATAAGCAACGTAGAAAGGTAGGTAATGGAAGGGCGATAATAAAATTTAGGTCAGAAACTCGAGGAATGCCAAGGTCCAACATTTTTCTTTTGCTTCTCGATTGGTCTCCTTTATATATATATATATATATATATATATATATATATATATATATATATATAAAATACGACAAGTATATTTCGTGTTAATACTTTACTGTAATCGAGTTTTTTTTTCTGCCCCTCTCCTTTTTTTAAATACACGTTTTATATTGTAAAAAAAAAAAACAGGACATTCAGGTGTCCACAGATGATCGAGTTTCGGATGCTGTAATCTGGATTTTGCAATGACCGAACATATGTATCTTGAGAATAAAGGAACGTAGCTTCGGTATTGCACAGCAATGCGAAGGGCCTATTCTAAAATCTCACGTTATTGTTACATAATTTCTGATTAAATAAAAACGTCATTTACGACGTTACTATCGACGATCATTCATTTTCTTTTGAAATAATCAATAAACTTCGACTTCCTTGTTTGAGATAGGCTCCTTATATTCTTATATTCTTTAACAATCAAAATAAATTGGTTCATTGTATATAAAAAGAAATATGATTAAAATGTTCGATAAAAATGGACGTACTCTTTTTCTTTTTCTTTCTTTTTTTTTTTTCACTTTCTTTTTTCAATTGGACACAATGCAAACGATTGTAATAATATAATAATCACGGTTCGATGAAAATGAAAGAAACGTGTTATGTCATACTGAATACGTATCCGTGCGCTAACACGCGTGTCTGTGCGCATGCGCGCAACCACCGGTCAAACCTGTTTAAAAAAATCACTTCTAGGGAATTTCCGGAGCCGCCCCGATCAAGGATATACGCGATAGTCTCTCTCTCTCTCTCTTTTTATCTCTTTCGAAGTACGTGCGTTTATACTCGACGTATCTATGTATATATACAAATACTACGTATGTACGTACGTACGCCCGCATCAAAAAGTGGATTGCACGATTAAGATCCAACGTTTCTCAGAGTATCCTCAAATTCTCTTGGACACGTTAAACCGGCTCACTTAAACTTACTTTCATGCTTTCGCGTCATTATATCTCTTTCTTCTACATTGTGTTTCGTTTAAGTGTCATGTGTTTCGAAATTTTTAAACACTTTCGATAGAGACTCTGAACAAATTTTCTAAACGAAAGAATTCATTGGTGCTCGACGATCAGCGACGAGTTACGAAGAAAAAATTACGATAAAATATTGAGAATATATAAATTGTTCTTCTACGTGGTATAGTATATGAAACGATTCAAACAAATCTGATAACATACGAATTAAATGATAATTACGATAGTTTATTGAGGAGATCGTTTTTAATGTAATAAGAGTCCTTACGAAAGCTCAAGTCAAAACACCTGTCCAAAATTTGAAATTTTTAACAAGAGATCGTAACTTGTCAAGAGGTGATATGATTTCTCGTATCACCTGTTCCCGCATCATGTGATCTTGATAGTAAGTTCGATTTGCGAGAAAAATTTTCGATTCGAAAAAATTTCGAAATCGTATTGGAATTGTTTTTTTTTCTCTTTCTTTTTTTTCTTTTCTTTGAAAAATATAAGATATCCAAAGGTGGACAATAATTTTAGAAATAGTATATTGAATCGATTTAAAAAAAAATACTTACAAATTTTAATAATAATCGACGTTTTCATAATAATTTAGATATATAACTAAGTAAGCGTAACAATTTCGATATAATAAATTTCTTATTAAATATTTCTATAGTATTCTACATTATTCATGAAATACGACATACATTCAAAAAGAAAAGAGAATTCTATAAACCCTTCTAATCCCTATGAAGCTCAGGTAAACGTAATTAATCGATAATTTATTGATATATGATTAGAGATATACTTGTTGTAGTAATCTTTGGAAATCTTAGAGACATTGTTTGGTAATTTTAAGGATCCTTTAGCTATCCTCAAACAATCAATCTTCAGGCAATTGATTTTTAACAATTCTTGGCTATCCTATTTTCTCTGATCCTATCTGCTCTAATCCGATCCGATCCTATTCTTTTCTTGTTCTATCGGATCATGTCCTGTTTTCTTCTGTGTTCTGATCTCTTATCCTGTCTTTAAAATTTATATCCCTCAGAAATTAGTTATATGCGTTTTCTCCGTTATTAAAAATACATTTACATATTTTTCATCGATGTAACGCGATTCAATGAAACTGTTCTTCCCGTTTAAAAGCGTACAAAATTAAAAAAAAAAAAAAAAAAAAAGTATCTTCCTTTCCGCGGTGTATGACGGGCGATCATAATTCCGGGGTCAAATATAAATCTTAACAAGTCGAAAACGATTAATACAAACTACGATTGTATATAATATTTTTCGAACGATTCGATGTCAATAAAAAGAATATCGTAACGAAGGATTTAAAAAGTTACAATATTTGTACATTTTAAATCAAATAAATATCATTACGACGTGTTATTCGTTCTTATATCACTCCTATACCACGGGCCGACGTTATACAACGTTCGATTGTTAATGAATATTCGTTCGAAAGGTTTTCCCGTATACATTTAAAGCGAACATACTGTATACATAAACACACATATGTCGAATGTATGATGATACTTAATGAAAACATGGAACGTTTGAAATATGTATTATAATCGTTCGAAGTAACGCCTCATTGATTCAATACAATTTATATCCGTCATTATTATACTTTCTATTGAAACCGTTTGACCGTGTAATCTCGACAAACGTTTTTCTCTATTTTGTAAGATAACAGTAATGTACGAATTAATATAATATTTCTCTTCGATATCGATAGAAAACAACGAAGAAAAGAGTTAGAAAAAGAGCGTTAGAAAAAGATAGAAAGAAATGGAGGATGAGAAAGACAGACAGAAAGGAAAAAAAAATAGAGAGAGAGAGAGAGAGAGAGAAGAAGAGAAAGAGAAAAGAAAGCGAAGACAAGCTTATATTTCATTTTTCATTCATGCAACGACTGACTCGTAACACCATTATGTTAACCACGTCGTAATTTCCTTTTATTTCATTTCCGATACCCTTGTCGCTTTCTTGCCTATAATATTATTCACGGTTTTAGATAATTTTACGACGCGATAAAAATTTCACGCAATTGAATGAATAACGCAGCGAGGAATAAGCAAGCTAATAACCCCATTAAAATTATCCTATAATTCTATTAGATTTCTATTTAAAGGAATATGTCGACACGTCCGTTTACGTCGTCGTGCGTCCCTCGAACGTAATGGCATGTCGTACGAGTAAAACTCGATAAAATCGTGCAAACGTACCTACATACGTATCTACCTACGCTAACTAAAACGTAACTACATACGTACGTAGGCGAACATAGTACGAAATTGAGAAAGGAAACGGGGGAGGGGGTTTAAGAAATCACGAGCTCGTTTAACGAGAGCGTGTACTTTTTAAATGAACGACTTGGCACGCCGACCATGGGACCCCTCGAGATAAATGGATCGATATTGGGCAAGAGAACTCGTACCTCGAGGCTTCCATTTCGTTGATTTGAGTTTGATCGATAGTTCAGCTAAATCGAGGGGATATTCGAGATACAAGATATTTATATATCCGTATATACATCTAGAAAGTTATACTTTTAATTCATTCGAAACGTCTATTAATGTCGTTTAACTTAAAGGAAAGTAATTGACTCGTCGTAAGACACTTTTTATTTATTTCTTTTTTCTTTTTTCTCTCCTTCCACTACATTCTTCTACATTATCTTATAGATATAACATCCTTTTGTCTTTTGATTCCTTTGCAATATTCTTCGAATCTCGTGAGAAAAATAACAAAACGATAACATCCATTCACACCCTTTCACTCTAATTTGCGTTTCTACCCGTCTAACAATTTGTTTAGAAAGTAATGAGCTGCTTTCACTTTCGATCACTTTACTTTAATTCTCTTTTCGATACCTTTTCTTTTTTTTATTCTTCTTTTCTTTTACGTTTCATAAGATTAAATTTAAAAAGGTCCGCCAAAGTCAGTCGACGGACTTCGAGAGACAATCGATTGTCTCTCGAATCGAGGGCAGCAGTCGTGTGACGCTCGTTTAGAGAAAGGAAAGTAAAACGTGAACGGTAGCTACGCCTCCTCCCTTTTACTTGCTATCACAACCATCTTCTTCTTCTTCTTCTTCTTTCTTCTTCTTATTCTTCCTCATCTCTCTCTTTCTCTCTCTTTACTCTTTATTCATAAACAATTCGATTCTCATCTCATAAAAATATATATATACATAAACTTTCTGCAGAAAATTTTCTTCGATCTAACAAAGATTAATCACAAAATTAATTAATGAATCATTCATTATTATCCATTATCCTATTCACTTCACATCCTATCCAATTGTATGGATTCAGAGCAGAGATATCTCAAAGTTTCGAAAAGAAAAGAAAAGAAGAAAAAAGGAAAGAGATAGAAGTAGAAGAAGTAAAAGAAAGAAAGAAAGAAGGAAGGAAGATCAAAAAGAAAATCTACGTCATTCGTGTTAACGTCGGAATATTAAACGAGCCTTAGCAACCGTGACTCGAACCAGATTTTCGGCTTTTGCTATGTTCAAACGTAACTACATGAAGATTTATGTACAAGATGCATGTTTCTCCCACTTAACGACAAGGGGAGCTGAAAGAGTGGGGATAGACGAACGAGTAGAGATATTGTACCTCCTACCTTCACGAAATCTCGTCCAATTCGAGAGCGAGGCAAACGGAGAATGTACTTTTTGGGGGAGCACGAACCAATGTATTTTAAAGAAAAAGAAACAGATAATCATAATACAATAATAAGAAATATAACAACAACAAATACAATAATAATATTAATAATAATGATAATAATATCGTACGAGTAACAAGTACTCATAAAGAGCAAATAACAAACTCGAGCTATTGGATCAATCGACATCATATGGTATCAGCTTCGCGTAGCTGAGGGCAGCCGTTCGGTTTTAACTCGAAGTAACGCGTGTCGGTCAGTAAATCGTCGACCGTCGGAGTGAAAGACGGAGTAAAGGTATATACCATCGCTAGCTATTTCATCGCGAGAATCGAACTCGAGCTAGCCGAAAGGGAGCAAAAGTAGAAGTGGACGACGTTATTCAGCAACTAAACGCGTTCCCGAGTACTACGGCCAGTCTCAGCACTCTCAGACAGTAGTTCGGTCCGTGTGTTCGCAGGGTAGAGGAACGAATAAACACGCGTGTGTTATCGTCGTTATCTATCACCGGGAGTGATTGTTACTATTGTTACTGTTGTTATTGTTGTTGTTGTTGTTGTTATTATTATTGTTATTATTATTATTATTATTATTATTATTATTATTATTATTGTTATTATTATATTTTTCTTTTTTTTTTTTGTATTTTTCTTCTTGTTCTCTTTTTACTCTTTTATCTTTTCTTTTTTTTTCTCGTCTCGTCTCGTTTCGTTTCGTTTCGTTTCGTTCCGCTCGATTTAAGTCGGACTCTCTTCGGAAAACACGTCTCCTCGACTTCCTTTCATCCCTCTTTTCGATTTTGTCATTTTTCTTCTGTCTACATTGTTTTTTCTTTTCCTCTTCTATTTTTGTTCTTTCTTTATTTCTTTCCTTATTTTTTTTTTCTATCTCTTTATCTGTCTGTCTATCTGTCTCTCTCTCTTTCTCTCTCATTTTACCTTCTCTATCTTTCTCCCACCTCGACAACCTCCTCCCTTTTTGGTTTTGTCAACGTTGGTTTCGTGAAAACGTTCGGATCGCGTGTGGCCAGGCAGCGCGATGCTCGAAGGGTGAGTTTTTCCACGAGTCCTTTGATATTTTTTGTTGCTTTTTTATTATTTTCTTTTTTCTTTTTTCCTTCCCTCTCTCTCTCTCTCTCTCTCTTTTTCTTTCTATTTATCTATCTTTTTTTCTTTTTCTCGATTGAAATAATAACCACGTTGAAAAAATTGTTTCAACGTACAAGATAGATAACAGATTTTAAATTAGATATAAATGGGAGAATCATCGAAAGTGAGAAAGAAAAGAGGAAAGAAAGAAAGAAAGAAAAAAAATGGCTAGGTAATTTTAATTAAAGAGGCCGACATTCGTTTCGTCGGATCTCACGAAACTTGGTTGATCTCTATCACGCGAGTTGCACGTTAACCTCGTTGACTACTACGCAAAGTGAAAGGAGAATCCGTTATGCATCGCATCGAGAAAGTAATCCTCAATTTTATTCCGCTATGGACGTCTCTTATCTTAACGGTTTGCTAAATTTTTTGCGAATGCTCCGCTGTTAACAGGACATTCCTGTCGTTAATCTCCAAAGTGAGAGAACTCGAGTTATAACCGTAAAACAATTAAACGACTAAGTGCAACTTAAAATAATAATAATGGTGAAAGAAAAAAAAAATTGTAATTTGCGTTAATAGCGTAAACGATTAGATAAAAATATATAGAAATATATTTCCAAAAATAGATCGTCGAACTTTAAAGAAATCCATTCTATTATTGCGGTGTAAGTGACGAACAAACAAACAAAATTCTCTTTTCCTTTTTTTTTGTTTTTTATTTTATTAAAAAAGACTTTAAAAAGAAGAACGTTTGAAAGCATCGTAATATACTGTATCATCGAAGAAACTTTTCATAATGATTTTTTTCCCCATTAGATGCATCTCTCGCAACCTAAAAAAATATTCGTAACTTGAAAAGAAAGCATTTTTATTTACTGCGATTCATATTTATACGATCTCGTTCTTTTCTTTTCTTCTTAAGTACTTACTTTAATTCTATAATATATATATCTTGAAATTCGGCGATCTTATTTTTGAAACGATCATGAAATAATTGACGTAACTTTTTCAATTATCGAGAATATAGAGAATCGATAGAAAAAGTAGAGTTTCACACGGAAGGTCCAGCTTCTGGTATCTCAGTATTATGTCATAATTCGCGAACAAGTAAAATAATCCGCGGTACCGACCGATAGGGAAGGACTTTCGTAATTCCATTACGATGCGCGCCCTTATGCAACGAGGAAGTGATTCTTGCTGCATCGTCCGTTCTTCTATCTTACACCCAACGACTAACTTGCAAAATTATTTATTTTATCGTATCAGTACTAAAGAATTGCACCTATGAACTAATCGTTTCAAAAACCGAGAATAATTCCGTCGAGTGTATTAACTCGATGACTAACATGCTTCCACCTTATCCTATATCTCGTGATTAAGATTTCATCTATATTCAAGAAAAAGAGAAAAAGAACCGAACAAAAATCTCTTTTGTGTTTTCTTTTTCATTTTCTTATGATTGAGATCTAATGTAATTAATTAAAAATAAAAAAAAAAACGAAGGGGAGAACCGAACAAAAATCTCGTTTTTTCTTTCTCTTTTTCTTCCTAAATTAAACTCGATCTCTATTTTTTATTCTCGATTTTCTTTTCCTTTTTTCTTCTTCTTCTTCTTTTTTTTTTAATACACTCGTTCGTACATACCATTATTCGTGACTTTGAAATCCTTTCACCAGTTAAAGAAGGAAATAAAAAATAAGAATAGAAAGAACACATGAAGTTTCTAATAATTATTAAAAAATAAGACATAAAGAGAGGATGTCGAGCAATGGTATAGAAAATAAGAAGCGTTATTAGTAGAGAGTGAGAGAGCTCTTAATCACTGTCCGCCCACACTCGAGGTTTGCTTTGAATCAAAAGATGTTACAACGAGATAGTCGATGAAAGCTCGACGGCTTCGACGTTTAACCCGCACGATCGTTTCTCGAACGTGTAACCACCGACGCGATCGAGACAAATTAATACTTTCATAATTCCTTAACCGAGTTGTGGTTCGTCGAGTCGAACCGAATATCGAACTTTACCGAACTTTATTTTAATAGTAATAGAAATGCAATCTGATCTAATTGAAGGGAATACAATGTTTTCTAATATTTCGAAAAATTATGTTACTAAATAGATAATCGAACAGATCGATCGTATCGTATTGATAAAATTATAAACTTTCTTAATATATATTAATATTATAATATATTATTATAATTATATATATATATTATTATTATTATTATTATTATTATTATTATTAACAAAATTTTCTTTTATAAAAAATTGTAAGAGATTTCAAAGGAGGATGTTTAAAACAAAAATAAATTATTCATGCATAGTTGAAAAAAAGAAGAAGAAGAAGAAGAAGAAAAAGAAAAAAGAGAAAAAACGGTGAAAGCTTCGTCGCATCGTACAAAAAGCATCGGTTTTCGAATCCTTCTCGCTTTCTTACGATTTCCGATTTCTCGCATCTCGACGTGATCGGAATAATACTCGAATTCATGCGATTCGTTACGAGTTACAATTTTGATTGTCTCACAGAGTGAAAGAAGTGGATTGATCGAGCGAAACGCATGATTGACGTCGATCGATAAATCATCGGAAATATATAATATATTATTTCCTATACGAAGAGATTATATAAAAGTTATATAGTCATCGTTAAAGGAAATCTATCCGGATGTTTTCACTTCGATAAAGAAATATATATACGCGCACAAAAAAGGATTAAAAAAAAAGAAAAAAAAGATCCAGACGAAATCCTACCTGACTAATCCGTAATTTGTTATTTTACAGATTCGCGATAGCGCGGACCACGATAATAGGAATCGTGGCGTTACTGATTGGATTTAACAGCCATGATTATGCATGCGATGGATTGCAATATCAACCGGTTGAAATTTATGGAAACACCGAGGAATGTGCTTTGATCCTAGATGGTCCTGGCAGAACTAGCGTTTTCGATTATACTTACAATTTGCTTCGTGGAAATTTGTAAGTATTTTCTCTTTCTTTATATATATATATATATATTTCTCTTTCTCTTTTTCTCTATCTTTCTATCAATTTTATTAATGTTTTATTCTAAATAAACATAATAACGATATTCTATATGTAAAGGAGGAAACGATCGAGTTCCGTTATGACTAAGTAAATGAAACATAAGGCCGACTTTTACTTTCACTTGAGTATGCTTATATATATATATATATATATATATATATATATATATATGTATGTATGTATGTATGTATGTATGTATGTACGTATTTATCGTCGATTGCCGATAACGTATGAACAAAATATATGTGTTTGACCTTTCGCATCAACTTTCGCCGACACTAAGTGCAATAATCCTGATGAGCAGAAATTAAATGAAATTTAAAAAGAATAAAAGATAAAGAAATAAGTAAATAAGTAAAAAGTACAAAAACAAATAAATGGATTAACAAAAATAAAACAAAACTACACTGACGAAAACGTAGATAGGAGAATAATTCGATCCAAGTATTTTTTAACGTTTTAGAAATTCAATCGAATTCGAATAAAAAAGAATTAATTAGTATAGTTACGAATGGGAATACACACACACACATATATACAGAAACGCGCCATAGTTTAACTTTTCCATTTCTGTCTTACGAACTCGTACTCGATCACTAAGGTATCTCCTGCTGCCCCATGGAGTTTACTTGCATAAACGAACATACATACATACATACATACATATATGCATACATATATACACACATACGCATGCATGCATGCATGCATGCATGCACGCGCAAATGCATTACGACAGTGGTCAGAATTACGTAAGGGGAATTCTCAAAAATTATGTGCGCCTTATTACGGTATGGTCTTGGTACCAAATGAAAGAGAGAATAAGAAATTTAACAGGTCCGTTTTTCTTTTTTAAGGGTGCTCACGCAAAAGAGAAACGAGTCCCTTGTCATGGTTTTATTATCCTATTTTTTCGTGCTTTTCTTTTTTTCGTTTCTTTTTTCTTTTTCTTTTTTTTTTATATTTCGAAAGTTCGAGCGAAAGGGTGCATGGCGTTGCGTTAAACGAGATCGTTCAAGGTTGAATTTATAATTAATAGTAGGAGCCATAATATATATATATATGTATATACATATACACGCATACACATATACGTACATATATATATATATATATATGTGACGAAAAAAGATATTAATTACGTGTGTTTGTTGACCAAAAATCTTTTTATGATATTTATCACGTATTTTGAAATAAGAAGAAAATTGCATCGAAGAATGCATCGTTGAGATACTTTTCCGCGGATAAAAAAAATAGGAAAAAAAATAAGAGAAACGTGTAACAACTCCGTCGATGTGATCGGATATGTCGATATAATAGTTGTTATCGCGTAAAATGCGATAACTATGGGAGCATTGTACGTTTATTCCTGACATTTTCCTTGCCCCTTTGATTCAACGTAGTATTGCGGTATGAACGCACTTTTAACGAGTACTTTCTAGACAATCTAGACGAGATTGCATTCGGCATTGCCGAGAAGGACGCGAACTCGGAATTCCATACCGCGATGGAAATGTGCTTTCGCGTGTTAGGATCAACGTTTCCTTCGTCTCTTTATTACAACTATTTTTTTCTGTTAGAAAAAAAAAAAGAAAACATAAAAAAATAAAGATGAAAAGAAACAAACTCGATGGAATAACGTAATGAATGAATGACACATGGATATGTTTTAATACGAAAAAAATAATAACAATAATTGTTAACGGCTACTATGTTAGAAAAGAAAAAATTGATATAACGTGTGAGCAATGAACTGTCGCGAGTATTCCAACTAGTTACTACTTTAGAAAAAATTCTCAAGAAACAAAATAATATATAATGGCATTTAGGTAAATAATAAATATATATAGAAACTTGGTGGGTGAAGTTAATAGATAGTTTATCTAGGATACTCCGCCATGCGTGAACATTTTCAAATCGTGTGCATGCTTATGCAATGAAAGGCGAATAAACTAGCTCTGAACATTCTTACTTCTATTACCAATAATCATTTCGTTTTTATTAATGCGATAAAAATCGTGATATTTTCTCTTTATAATCGACTACACGATTTTCTTCTTTTTTAATTTTCTTTTCTTTTCCGAGTTTTTCTTTTCTTTTTTTTTTTTTTCTTTCTTTTTACAATGCAATATCCCATAGAAGAGAATAAAAAAAACTATTTTTTTTAAATACATAACAGAGAGAAAGATATATATATATATATATATATATATATATATATATATATATATATAGCAAAAGCTTTCCTATTTATTTTAAAATAGAAACAATGGTAATAGAATCATTTTCTATGTGATATACAATAATAATAATAATAATAATAATAATAATAATAATAATAATAATAATAATAGATAGATAGATAGATAGATATACGCGTATGCAAAAATAATATAGGATGAAAGTGAGTCATGCCTTGGAGTGGTGTGTCGAGGTCCGTCGAAACGCGGAAGAAATGGCTTCTAGGATAATAAATAAATAAAGAAAATAAAAGATCGGAAAGTAAACGGTGTAGGTAGTGGCCAGTGGGTCAACCTTCGATGGTAAAAGCCACGGGCGGCACGTCAATGCCAGTATATTTCGTATCTAGGAGAAACAGGATATATGAGTCGATTCTCGGGATACTCTGTGAAATATATAGTTTCGAGTTACGTAGATACAGTATATCTCTCGAAATGTAAGCTTTCGTATGTGGACTTTGTATATCATAAAATATCATATACATATACATACATACATACATACATACATATATATTATATATATATATAAGTATACTTTTGTATATTTATAAACTTTCAAATCGTTAATGCATTCTCTCCTTTCTAATTTCCTTGCATTATTACAGATATTTTCTATTCTTAAATTCGTAGAAAAAAAAAATGAAACAATGTGCTTGCTTGCTTGTTTGCTTGCTTCTTCTTCTTCAATTGCTGCCGGTAACAACTTACTACCTTCTTTATACAGGTTTTATAAACGCGTTTCTAAATGCACGGTTTTCAAGAGAGATAGAGATAGATGTAAACTAGGCTAGAACGCGTTAGGTAATTAAGCCGGAGAGAAGGGAAGCTGTAAATAATACTCTAGGAGTCAAAGATCGCAGTCTCTCGCGCCTTCGTTTTACATCCTCGCTAAGTTCTTCGTTCTTTTCTTTCTTTCTTTCTTTTTCTTTTTTTCCTACTTATTTTTCTCTCCTAGTTTTCTATTATTATTACGTTTCTATTTCGCAGTCCACCTACTGCAGGATCACAGACCTGTATCACCTACGATGCCGTTAATCATGCTTATATCGAGGCGAGGAAACGCATCAGTAAGTAAGACGATTACTATCGTCATCATTCTCTGTTATGGAATCGTTCAATCCAAGTCAACATTTTTTTCGATATACAATTGAAATCGTTTATTTCATGTTCCATCACGCGTTAATCGGTTCGAAGAATCTTCATAGACCGATTCGCGTGATATCATTCGTTGGATCGACGATTAGTCAATGAATTGTGTAACGCTAATTCCTAAACGAATAAATTTAACAATGAAAGAAAGAAAAAATCATCGTCTAATAATTACAATCTTTATATATAATCAGATGTCGCAAGACCCAAAAACGAAATCTGGAGGCCCGAGGACCTAGCTACGGTCGGTGAACTCTTATTGGACATATCAACTAATCTAGCTCAAATGTGAGTACAACAAGCTAAAAACTCGTAACAATGGCTGGTAACTATCAAACGTAAACTTTCGAAAGACATATACGTCGAGCGAGATTAAGAATCAAGTATGACTAAGAGCACTTGAACGATCTTTGAAACTTCGATCATTCGATTTAACAGATATGGTCTGACATTCGAGGATATCGAGAAAAATCTTCCGTTGATCGACACCTCGAAAACATTGATACGCGAGGTATGTCCAGCTTTTCTAAGCAACGTCGAATGTCGACCAGGAAAATATCGAAGATACGATGGACTCTGTACGAATTTACAAAATCCAACTTGGGGTTCAACTCTGTCGCCGTTCACCAGGTGAACATATACGATAATAATATCTAGTATTCATTTTTTTGTTTTTTGATGTTTCTTTTGAAAAAGATCTTTTTTGTCTTACCGGTATATATATTACTTTTTTTTACGTGTGGTTTTTTAATTGTTTTTTCTGTTTCTCTTTTCTTTTAGATTGATGCCACCACGATTCTCCGATGGTATATCAGCACCTAGGATAGCCGTAAGTGGACGAGAATTACCCTTGTCTAGAATAGTATCCCGTACGATGCATCCAGATGAGGGATATCACGATCACGCTGGTACTGTCATGGTGATAGCCTGGGGACAATTCATGGATCATGATTACACTCTTACTGGAACGCCCTTAGGTAATATATAGGTTTATACTTTCGAAACATTTCTCTCGCGTGTGTGTATATATTTTGAAAAAGAAAGTGATTTGATAATTTGATCGATCAATCTCGTGTTATTGACGATGCCAATGACAATGACGATGACGATCTGAAATATCGCGAATCTAATCCAAAAGTATCCAAGTTGACCTATATATTTAATTAGAATAGAAAGAAAACTTTAGAAAGTAAATATCTCGATTACCGAATATCAGATCGATAAAAATATTACGTAAGTATATATATATATATATATACCTTGTGTTCCAATTAGACGTTAAGAAGTCAGTCAGGTGTACGCGTGTAGCAACACAGTAGGTTTTAAACCCTTCCATGTCGAATATATTTGCCTTATATCGAAAGAAGGATAACTACTAGAGAAAGCGAGAACGATCACTGCGACAAGATTATTCTACGAGGAGAGCAATTGGTGTCTCTGTTTCCATGGTCGCTCTAGAAAAAAACATTCTACTCTGTCTTTCACTTTGCTTAAACTCGATTGAAATATTTCAGAAAAATTATTATATAAAAAAATTTATATATATATACGATAAATAAATGCAACGTTACATTAGAATCGTTTGATGAAATCAAAACCTTTTCTAGATCCACTAAATCGTAATGATCCAGAAGAATGTTGTTCTCGTCCTCCACATCTGAAGAATCCATATTGCAACGAGATTCGTATACCAGAAGATGACTATTTCTATAGATTGTTTAACGTTCGATGTATGGATTTTGTACGAGCGTTCCCAGCTGTTCGACCAGGTTGTCGTCTTGGATCACGTGTACCTTTTAACTTGTTAACCGGAGTTCTGGATGGTAATACCGTTTATGGTATTACAGAGAATTTTGCTAGGTAAATCTCAACGATTATATCTATCGATTAATACTAAGTCGAAAATTGTCATTTAATGTTTCAAAGAAGAGATCGTATCCTCTGGGATATACGTGTTTTTAGCGATATCGTCTAAAATTCAATGTATCTTACAATTTCACGAGTCGAATCATGAAATCAAAGAGGAATCGATGATTAATGTGCGAATTTAGATTGCCCTTGTCGAGTTCGAACAGTCTAAACCGATTTATAGATAGACCGGGACACGTTCATATATATCAAGTTTATTTAGCCTGCATACGTGTGTACCTACATTCGTTACATCACATTCAAGACAATAAATCAGCATTACGTCGTTCTATATTTTCTAACTGGTATTAGAGACATTAGACCATTCCCCGGACTTTCTATCAGCAAGCTCACATCATAGGATCCACTGTTGCACAATCTGGCCCGACTTTGTGATCCCGCAATCACGTGCTCGAAATTCTAACTTCTCTTTAAAACACGAATTACAGTGATCCCCTTTCACGAAAGGAATTAATATAGAATTATATTTTTTATTTTTACTTTCTTGTTTATTATTATTATTATTATTATCATTATCATTATCATTATCATTTTTTTTTTCTTTTCTTTTCTCTATTTAGAAAACTCCGAAGCGGTTATGGCGGATTGTTAAGAATGAATCCAGTTTTTAACGAGTACGGATTGAAAGATTTATTGCCATTGAAATTAGATATACCAGACGAAGGATGCACTCGTCCGAACAAATCGATGTACTGTTTCGAAGCAGGTAAGATTGTTTTTTGTTGATAACAATAAGAAAAAGAAAAGTTTCCGAGTTAATTAATTAAATTTACGTTGCATCGGCTATCAATTACGTTCTAGAAATGATGTAATTGAATTGTTTTCTTTCACACGGACTAACTTACGCTCTCCTTGATCTATGATTAGGAAAGGTATGACGTGGGAAAGTGTTATGGAAAATGACTTACCGTCGTAGTCACTTTCCATTACAATAAAACGTACGCGCGTGTAGCTTTAATGGAAAGTTCTCAGGAATAGCTCGCCTTGGAATTGTTTTGGATATCTTTTAAAAATCTCGATAAACGTATCTAAAAATAATTCTCACGATTTTACAATATCTTACGTACAATTGTAACATCGTAAAAGCTTCGTTTAATTAATATTTCGATTCGATTTGATTTGATGTTTTTTTTTGTTTTGAAACTTAGGTGAAATTCGAGTTAACGAGCAATTGGTATTAACGTGTATGCACACGTTAGTAGCAAGGGAACACAACAGGATCGCGAAGGTACTCACTCGTATTAATCCCCATTGGGACGACGAGACGTTGTTTCAGGAATCAAGACGCATAGTCATCGCTGAAATCCAACATATAACATATAATGAATTTTTGCCGATTCTTTTGGGGAAAGACGTCATGGAAAAATTCGGACTTCTTCTCGAGAAAAATGTAAGACGATCTTTTTTCGAAAAAAAAAGATCGATTGGTATTCGATAATGTTTTATAAAATATATATTGATTTATATATATCGATAACACTTGTAGGGATACTGGGATGGATACGATCCAACCGTAAATCCTGGTGTTATCGATGCATTCGCTGCTGCTGCATTTAGATTTGGACATTCTTTGCTACCAACTGCGGTCGAACGTTGGAGCAAAGCTCATAAATTTATCGGTAAGTATATATTATGATATTACAATAAATAAGAATTTCTAATCACGATAGTGTCTATCTTTTTAAAGCTTCCAAAAGATTATCGGATCTAATCAGAAGACCGTACGATCTTTATCGCGCTGGAGTCTTAGACGAATACTTTATGGGATTGATGAATCAAGTTGCCCAAGCTATGGATGACTCGATAACGCAAGAAGTAACGTGTCGATATTATACTCATATATACTCTTTATGGTATCAATAAAAATAATCAAGGCTAATCGTTCGATACATTTTTCCAGGTGACTAATCATTTGTTCAAAAAGGTTGGCGCAAAATTCGGGATGGATTTGGTATCGTTCAATATGCAACGTGGAAGAGAATTTGGTATACCGAGTTACATGGACTTCCGGTTAGTAGTTTGTAGAAAAGTGTTGAAAATCGTTCGATTAAAACGATATCTAACGATAGATATTTTGTCGTTTTAGAAAATATTGCGGATTACCCGAGGCAAAGACCTTCGACGAATTGTTTGGATCCATGCCAAACGAGACTATCGGACGATACAGTTCCATTTTCGAGTGAGTGTAGAAAAAAAGAAAAAAAGAAATAGATTAAAAAAAAAAAAAGACAAAAATTGCGTTCGAATGAACGCAACGATATATATATATATATATGATATCAGGAAGAATATGATATGAACTTTTGAATTGATCTATCAAACAGACATCCAGCTGACGTGGATCTGTGGTCCGGTGGTGTATCGGAACGACCACTTCCGGGTAGTATGCTTGGTCCAACCTTCGCCTGTGTAATCGCTACGCAATTTAGTCATTCACGACGTGGTGACAGGTTTTGGTACGAGTTACCGAACCAACCATCGTCCTTCACTCTCGGTAAAATCCTTTCGAATCCTCTGGAGAGTTTCTTGATTCTCAAGGCCGTTTTACAATTATTCTAATGCTCGCTCTCTCGCTTTCACTTTTCTAGATCAACTCAATGAGATTCGTAAGTCGAAGCTAGCTAAAATGATATGCGACAATACAGACCTCATAGACACCATACAAATATATCCTATGGTCTTGCCTGATCACGAAATGTAAGTTTGAAATCCTTTTTCTTCCTTTCTTTCTTTCTCTTTTCTTTTATTATTTTTTTTTTTATCTCTGCATCTGAAACAAACATAATGTACGTTCGTTTTAAATCCTACATTCGAAATACTATCTACTATAAATTATTGAATTAAAATTGTCTTACGAAACTAACAGCAATTCGAACGATTTGTTTTAACAGCAATCCACGAGTACCATGCCGTAGTGGTGTATTACCAAGTATAGACCTGAGCAAATGGGCCGAGTTTCCAACGAGCCATTCAACGCAATATGTGAGTAATCTAGCGCGACAGTACGGGCCGTTTGGGAAGTAAGAAAAGGGCCTCATCCACGTTCCATCCTAGAAAATATTAATAAACAATCAGAAAAAAGAAAAACAACAACTACTACAACAAAATATATATACATATATTTAATATATACACCGGGATACTACATACTTACCACCACCACCATCACCACCACCACCACCACCACCATCACCACCACCATCACCACCACCACGTAGCATGCCTCACGAGCCAGGACATCCTAATCTAAGACACACTGCCTAGGCATGCACGCAGAAAATAAAACAAACAAGCAAGCAACAACAACAACAACAACAATAACAACAATTAAAGCAACAACAACCACAACAACAACAAAACGTAGAATTAAGACGATCGTCATAGACGTCGCCTAGTAAAAATAGGTATAATATTGCACTGATCCTATTCCGTCCATCACCACCCACCACCCACCACCCTACCCTGTTCCTCTTGCATAAATTTTCACGTCTATCACGCATATTGAATTGAATTTGGCCTTCTTCTTCTTCTTCTTCTTCTTTTTGTTTCGTTTTGTTTTTTGCTTTATTTTGTTTCTTTTTGTTTTGTTTTGCTCTTGCACTTGTGTGCAGCCATAATCACGTGTGTGGTTTAATCATTACAAATGGATAGGAATGAAACTCGAACACTCGAACACTTGTTTTGAATTTTTTTTTTTTTTTTTGGAGCAAAACCACGATCTCGAAAAAAAATAAGTAATTTCTATTACGTTCGATAAACGACAAAAGAATGATTATTTTGGCTGCATGATGGATGATACGCATAATAGTTAAAACGGAACATTTCATTAGTTCTTCATACATAACTTATAAGTTCATTCAAGTAAATGTTAATGAAAGAAAGGGAGAGAGAGAGAGAGAGAGAGAGAGAGAGAGAGAGAGAGAAAGAGAGAGAGAGAGAGAGAGAGAAAGATAATTAATTTAATGTATTCTACACTACGTATAAACGTCGGATCGAGATCGACAGTAAAATCAAAATTTATCATTAATACTAATACATCGCGCACACTTTAGAGTTTAGTGTTTTTTTTTCTTCCTTTGTTTCTTCTTTTTTTTCTTTTTTTCTTATTTTCTTAGATCCCGTAGAGGCGAAGACTTAATTTGCACGGTGCATAGTGAACGTAGTACGTACATCACGTATATTGATTACACTCACACATACATTCATTCACACACATTCTACACTTTATCTTTACACACTTTTATTATCTCACTGTTTGAAATTCGATAGAGATCAAATTATCTAATAATAATTATCTAACAATAATATATCTAATAATAATAATAAGCACGTTTTCATGCTCGTTATTGCTATGCATATTGATTGCACAAAAACTTTGTCGATTGGATAACTTTTCACTTGGATAAATGAAACAAAAAATATTCACAAAACACATACACACGTACATACACAGAGAAACACATACATATACATAGAAAAAAATCATCCATCCATTCGTCGTTAATCCATATCCATCCTAACCATCCACACCATCCACTGTCCTAAACTTTCCCGTCGCCATTTATTTACGCAGCACCACCACCGTCGTCGGCACACAGCTACAAATGTAAAAAAGAAAAATTGTACTATTGTACTGTAGCGTTTGGTGGAGGAACATTTGCTTGACGTGCCGGGACGTCCGGTGAATGCGGACACGGTACGGGACCACTACGAGAAACAGGACGCTTTTCGAATCTTCTTTGAGAGTATTAACGGCATTGCTTCGTATCTGGGCATCACGAGAAAGTAATGCGCGCGCGCACACGCACACCAGAGACGGGTCCATCTACTGATATCGTTTCGTAAAAGAAAAAGAAAAAGAAAAAGAAAAAGAAAAGCAAAAGGAAAAAAAGAAAAGAAAAAAAAAAAAAAGGAAAAAAGAAATCATACTTCGATATGATATATCAAATATTTTTAACTGCATAATATTACGTGGACGAGTATGCTGCATTTTTGTTTTCTCTTTCTTTTCTTTTTTCTGTTTTTTTTTTTTTTTTAATTTTTTTTTCTAACACGCTCGTGTGAATTAGATTTACGTAGAACATGCATCTTAAAGCGAGCCAATAAAATGAATCTTTGACTGTGTATACGTACATACGTATATATATATATATACGTATACATATACACATATATGTGTGTGTATGTGTTTATATATATATATATATATATATATATATATATATATATATATATACGTATGTACATATATATCAATCTTATCTGATGTCACAAACCTTAATGTCGAATTAATTACAATGAAATAATCATTCATTTGCCGTGCCAAATGAAGCGCGATTATGTGCGTTAGCACTTGACTATAATAAGTTTTTTTTCTTTAGCCGTCTAAGGTATTATATCGTAAAATGCATTATGTAAATAACGCCCTTGCAATGGCTCAGGAAGGACTTTATGTAGAAGATTAGGATTAAAAAAAAAAAGAAAGAACAAAAAAAAACCAAAAATAAAAACAAAAAAAAATAAGAAAAAATATGATCGTTTCTGCGCCACTGCATTGTAGCCACCATCGTAGCTGTCGATTATATATTAACTATACATCTCTCTCTAAATATATATATATATACATATAATTTGTACATATTAACGAGCATCAAGAAATAAAGTCACTTTGATAATAGTGCCATTAAAAAGGAAGGAATACGCTTCTAACCCTTATTTAATCGATTATCCCGTATTATTGCAGAGTTTTGCACAGTAGATTTGGTTTGCAATATTTCTTAACAATAACATTATTTAATACGTTTAAACTCGTCAATTTCAGCATCGACAATCTCGCAAACCTAATCGAGATGTGAAACAATTTCTACCTAAACCCTATCCGAGATTATTCGAATCCAATTTGAAAAAGAAAAGTCTTCAGAAAAAAGACGAACGTGTTAATATATATAATCCCGTATTATGGAGAAGAATCGTACGTACGGTAACGACAATCGACGTGTTATCAACGAGTATAGAAAATGACACGGTGTTTGATAACGATTTTAAACGGGCTACGATCGTCGATGACAACGATATCGATGTTAACAGGATCATCGAGAAAATCCGCGAAAAAAATAGAAAGATTAATACAAGGAAGAATAATCGATTGTCGAGAGAAATAAATGATAGTATTACGAGTAAACGATTCAAACGTTCCACATCGGATTTAATTAATAATAATAATAATAATAATAACAATAATAATAAAAATAATAATAATAATAATAATAATAATAATAATAATAATAATAATTCATCGAACATAAAAATCGAAAAGATTGGTAACAATTCGAAACTCTATCGACATCCTAAATTGACTCAAGAGGATGGAAATTTGAAAAAGAATATCGATACGACTATAAACGTTGATAATGATTTTTACAAACGCATATGGGAGATAATTAATGGTTCACGTCCAACTTTTAAAATCGTGGTACCGTCTACGAGAATATTGAGAGAAACACATAAAGATATTTTCAAGGATGAACAAGTAGCATTGTCCGGTTCGGAAATCGATGATTTAAATCTTCCTTATAACGAGACTGGGTCTTTGAACGAGAAAAAGAAGTTAATTGCCGGTGTACCTTTCGACGAAGGAAGACCTTCGGAGGAGGAAGAGAAAGAGAAGGAGGAGGAGGAGGAGGATGAGGATGAGTTTGATAGGTATGTTAAAATAGTTGATACAAAACACGTCGACAATCGTTCAACGTTCGATCCATCGATCGAATCGAAAAGTGTAAAGCTTCATAACGATCAGAAAATTATTTCTAACATCGACGAAGATTTATCGTACGTTGTACCTAATCGGAATGGATATTTAAACGAGAATAAAAACTCGTTTAATCTCTTGAAAATACCTATTAAGAACGAGAGTAAAGTAGAGATCGTAAATTATTCTTCATCCGTGCCGATTGAACAATTTTCTGAAAAAAACAAATCATCGTTAATCGATTACGATCCATACAATATCCCTTACGTCGAGATACCCGATTATTCCGACGAGAAAGAGGAAAGTTTGGACGAGGAAGATCGTTTACGTGCTAAACAACGATACGTTTTAAATCAATCGAATTCTACGAATTTATCGATTGACGCTATCGACGAACAAACAAATATTACGTCCGATCACGCTCCTCCCGTGGAAAAAAACAATGATGTTAACAAACATCAAAGTCCATCCTCACGTTTAATGACTACTACGAACGTCGTCGAATCATCGGAAATTTCGTCGGAGCGCGCGAAGAACGATTTGATTAATCATCAAGAATCGAAGAAGAACGAAAATAACGTCAACGATACCTCCGAAGTTAAGAAGAAATCGAACGAAGAAGGACCCGCCATGTTGGATATCGATTTTGATATAAACGAGTATAGGAAGCCATTCGATTTGGATGATTTTTTAAAAAACGAACCATTCTTTCAAAAACTCAAGAATAACAATAACAATAAACGAAACAGTAAGGAACAATTATTGGAAGATAATAAAAATAATTATTCATTTATGACGAAAAATCCAAACAACGATAACAATAATAACAGCGACGACGACGACGACGACGACGACGAGGATCCTTCGAAGGATACGAAAGATGAACGAATAAATGACGACATGATAAGCGAGGAAAAAGATTTTCTCGATCGTTATTTTAGCAAGGACGTTATCGACAAATTAAAAACAAATTCGGACGAGAAAATTCGAGAGGAAAACAGAAGGAAAAATATCGAAGAAAATAAAAAGAGGACCTTAAAAACATTGTCTTCTATTCTTGAGAAAAAGGATCGAATTTCAAGATTCGATGAGGAAGCGAATAAGGATATCGAGGACGGTGTAAAAAAAGCTCCCTCCTTTTATAAGAATTATTGGTCTCTGGAGTACGAGTTGCCTGCCATGAAGGATATAAAAAGAAACGAAGAAAATATGAATTAGAAAGATTCGTGAAAAGGAAGACATGTCGATCGATTTATATTCTTATTAAATTCTACAAAGAAAATTAATTAAAAATAATTCTGATTAATGCATACATACATACATATATAATATTACACTCTTACTACATTATATTATATACTATATTATATATATATATATATATATATATATGTTTCTCTTCTATCGGTATGATTAAATATATTAGCGAGATTTATTGACGATTGATAATGACAATTTTTTAAGTTTTCTTCTTCACTCGTTATCTTTTCACACACAAAGACTGTTATATATATGTGTATATATATGTATATGTATATATATATATATGCACATATAATATGTGTATACGTATAATAACTATGAAATAAAACCAATATCATATCGCATCTACGACATGGTTACATAGTTAAGTGTAATTTTATTTCAATCCCCTACCTAACTCGAATCTTAGATAATATTTTGACTTAACAAAAAATAAATAAATAAATAGATAAATAAATAAAACGAACGACAAACTAAAGAAACTCGAGGGTATCCTAATAATCGATTAAACGAGAGTATGTTGGGGAATTACATCAGGACGATTCAGGATGTGTCGAGAGTGCAGGAAATGAAAGAAATAAATGAGAGAGAGAGAAAGAGAGAGAGCGAAAGAAAGAAAGAAAGAGAGAGGGAGAGAGAGAGAGAGAAAAAGAGAGAGAGAGGATAAGAAGGAGTCGATGAACGTATGAACGAAGTAAGGTAAAGCAGCATGGTTTCCCCCCTATACGAGGGGTGAATTTAGTGACTCTACGGATATATAAAGTCTCTCGACGAACTCTCCTCCGTGTCATTCGTCTGGTTTTAACAATTATAGTGGCTTCGTCGTCCGTCCTTATAAAAGGAAAGAATCAGGCAAGTACGACTTTCCGATTTGTTTCTTTGTCTTCTTAACTCTTGCGTCCTTACCGATCATTTCAAAAAAGAAAAAAAAAAGAGAGAGATAGAGAGAGAGAGAGAGAGAGAGAGAGAGAGAAAATGAAAAAAGTAAAAAAGCGACTTCTCTTCGAGTACTGCAAAAAAGATAGAGAGAGAGAGAGAAAGATAGAAGTGTCCATATTTATAACTTTGGTACGTTCACAGTTTGTCCAATAAGGAAAACGCGGAAGAGACAGATTCCGGTTATAAATGTCATCTATATATACATACATACATATATGTATGTATATATATGTATATATACGAGTATGATAAATACACGTTCACGTGTGTTCTTGTATGTACGTGTATGTGTGCGTGTGCGCGCGTTGTCCGAGCAAATTAAATAGTCAGACAGAAGAGCCTTCGGTTCTTCAGATAGTCAGGATAATACAGGATTCAATTTATATTCAGCGATAACGAAGTTCCTGGCAGGAAAAAAAAGAAAAGAAAAAAAAAAAAAAGACCTAGTTTTTTTTAATTATTATGCATTCTACGATCTACAATTTTAAGTAGTCTATTCTAAATCTTAGTAAATCTCAGCTGATTACGTCAGCGGTGTCACAAATATCATCCCTTTCTCTCTCTCTCTCTCTCTATCTATCAATCTATCTATCTATCTTTTTGTTTGTTTATTTGTTTGTTTGTTTGTTTGTTTGTTTGTTTATTTATTTATTTATTTCTCTCTCTCTCTCTCTCTCTTTCACTTTCTTTCATTCTCTCGACCTGAATCGTAAGAGGGACTAACTATTTGAAAAGAATCGAGCTGGCGTCTCTAAAGGCTAACTGGTATCAGGTATTTACATCCTGTCTCTGTTAAATAACGATTAGAATCTTTGATAGATGACGATGAATAACGCGCAACACACGCGTAGGTGATGAATTATTATGACGTCGGTCTCGTCTTTGCGCGCGTTGAAGTCTCTAAAGTTGTACGCAAGTAAGTACCATTGATCGATTCGAACATGGACATAGCTGGATAAAGACTAATTGTTGGAATATGCTTAAAAAAAAAAAAAAATAGAGAAAGAGAGAAAGAAAGAATTATAATCTTTGATAATACGTAAATAAATAAATAATTTTTCATGACATAATTAATAATTTGATAAATAATGAAATTCAATGAATAATAATTTTCAAATAAATGTAATAATCAATTAAATTCAATCGAATTTAATTAATAATAATTTCTCGTTTAATTCCAAATAATCTATAACGCTAGACTTTACTCAGAATTTTACTTTTCGCATGAAACATAAGCAATATAATTTGTTAGAAAGAAAACTTACGTAACTCTCTCGAATGAATTTTTTCTTTTCTTTTTTTCGTAACGAATCTGACGTTCGAATGAAGACAATAAAATTGTTTATGCGTCTATTTGCAGCTATGAATTCTTCTCTGCGCCTCATTCTCCTCATCGCTCTCACTGTCACATTACTCGGTATGGTATTGGCCCAATCGAAAGACTGGTTCGGTAAGTATATTCTTGGAATAGTATTTCTCTTTATATCTTTCTTTACAAAGAAAAAAAAAGAGAGAGAGAAAGAAAGAGAAAAAAGATCTTATAAATATTCTATTAATTTTTTATCCTCTTTTTTCTTTTTTATAACGTTACTTACTTTAAATCAACGATCAAACCTGAAACATTTGAAGATAACGAATTAATATTTTATCTTTCTGACAAAATATATGGAACACGTCGAGATTGTGAATGAAGATTATATTTAAAAAAAAAGAAATGAAAAAAATGTAAATCTAGAGAACAAAATACTCGCCGTAAATACTTGAATCTTCCATTGTCACGTTTTCTACACAGGTGTCTGCATAAGAAACTGCGCTCAGTGCAAACGAATGTTCGGACCGTGGTTTGCCGGTGAAAGGTGTGCGAACGCGTGCATCAAATTCAAAGGGAAACTCACTCCTGACTGCGTGGATGCGGATTCTATCGCGCCATTCCTTAAAAAGGCTGACGAGGATGATTAAAAATTTATTTAGAATCTCTCTCTCTCTATATATATATATATATGTATACATATATAATATCCGTCCAGAAGAAGCTGCAACAATTCGTTTCAACGATAGTTCAATCTCGTCAATTATTTTCCTTCAGAATTGTTTCAATTTAAACGAGATTATTAATCAACCCGATATCTCTTAAAAAGTATCGAATATCAACAACAAGAAAAAAACAAACAAAAACAGAGAGAGATAAATATATATTCCTTCGTTAATTAATTTTATTAACGCCACGGAAACATATTCCGCGAAAGCGTTTTACAATCTAGTCACGTGTGTTCCATGATGATCAACCCCATTAATGATAGTTGTTAACTTTAACTCTTAGCTCGCTTTAATGCTCGAAAGCTTAGTTCGTAAAGATGTATTTACACTCGCCAACGCGCCTTCGCGTACAAATATATAAATTATCGTTGTAATAACACACACATATATTATATGTATATATATATATATATAAACAAACATTGTATTATATATATATATACATATACATATATATATACATAATTATATACGTTGTAAAACTTGCTGTATGTAAAATAAATTATTGATCAAGATCTATATCATCACTGTGAAATATTTCAATATTCTTAATATTATCAATCCAAATTAGGTACAGTTACGTAACACTCTGGTATCGGTGACAAAGTTTGTTTAGATTCCAACTGCTGAAGCTGAAATGAAACGAATTTTTTTTCTCTCTTTTTTTTTCTTTTCTTTTCTTTTTTTTTTTTTTAATTTTCATTTATCCCGATTTTATTCCTTCAATTCAAAATTTTACTCACTCGTTGACGAAGAGTCTTTTCGTTTATCGCTGCCCTCGTTAACAATTGCTTTACTTTTTCCAATAATTCTGATTTATGAGACAATTGTTGTTTCAATATATTAATCTCGCCGTTGTCATCCTCCTTCTGCGTTTTCTCCAACATCGTTATTCTCTGCTCGGCAAGTTGCAAATCCGTTTCCAAGTCTATAACTTTTTTTTGAGCTTCCTCGTACAATTTCTCGTAAGGTTTTTCGTTAGCATTGTAAACTTTCTTTCCCTGTTGTTAACGATGTTTCACAATGAAATTTCTAAATATTTCTTTTTTTATTGTTTCTCACAACATACCTGAACAGAAGATGCAAAATAATTTCTTTTCGAATTAAACTTTAGCCTCTTGTTCTCCGCTTGTAACTTTTCAACGATTCTCTTTAACGTAAAGATCGTTTTCTCTAGTTCTAAAACAGGTTTTTTGGAATTGAATTCCTGATGTTCCTTGCTCGATGATCTAGGTGTCGAATCCGATGATTTCTCTACTTTCAACAACTCGATGTACCTTTGCAAAAATAAAAGAAGGAAAAAGAAAAAGAAACGAAATAAACGTTGCACATAACGTTGATAAAAAGAAAAGAAATAAAAAATAATAATTGCAAGATATTCACCTCTCTAGATGTTCGACTTTTTCGCGCAAACGTGGCGTATCCGCGTTAGCCTTTTCTATTTCTAATCTTAATTCAAAATTTTCGCTTTCCAATTTCAAATTAGTTCTTTCGAGAATATCCCTGGTGGTTTCCAATTTTTGTAATTTGTCGACAACGTACTCGTTGCCCTGATCAAAAATTTATCTCATTAGAATATTATTCTAAGACGATCATTATAAATTTATAATGAACGAACTGAGAACCTTACTGACAGCTTCCAACGAAGCTATACAATTCTTTTGCTCTTCTATTTTCTTTAATAATTCATGACTATTTTCCCTCTCCAATTCGCTGATACGTTCTCTCAACGTTTGACATTCCTTCTGTAAATCAATCACGAGACTCTGATGCGCAGCTGAGATCGGTCTAGACGGTATATCATTCAACACGTTTGATGCTTCCTCTTTTATTTTACTCTTTAGAAACCACTTTTCGCGTTCCATACAGGAAACCAACGATCGTAATTTTTCGTGATTCGAATTTAACTTGATACACTCGTTCGTTTTCTCCTTTAACTTCTCTTGCAATTTTTCTGCAGTTTGCTGCCATTTTTTTTGCTTCTCCCACAACGAAAGTTCCTCCGCTGTCTATTATAAATGTTATGTATTTTAAAAAAAAGAAATATATTCTTAAAAAAAATATATATATATAGTGTTCAACAAAAATATATATATATGTCCAAAAAAAATATATATATATATTTATTTATTTTATTCTAATACCTTCACCCTTCTAGTTTCTTGAACCAAATATTCCCTCTCTAACTGAGTCCGCATTTTTTCTAACTCTTCCTCCAAAGACTTTACCTTCCTTTCCAATTGCATTTCGCGCTGAGAAGTTTTTTTCTCTTGCGTTTTTACCGCCATGTATCTATTATATTAAAAAAAAAAAAAAAAAAGAAGCAGATATTATAAATAAAACGTTCAATTCCTTCTACCTTATCAAGTTGATCGTTAATTACGTATTGAAAAGTATCACGATACCCCCGACTGACTCGTTGCTTCAGTTCAGCGATCTCATGCTTATACATTTTTTCCTTTTCCATCAGGGATTGCAACTGTTTACGTAAAACATCTATTTGATTCTGCGATTGAGGCTGATCCCGTTGGGTAGTAGGTACAATATCGTGCATTCTAAGTTCGTCACGATGATCGATCACACGTGTTGGCAATGATCGATTCGTGGCTCCCAACAATTCGATCTCGTTCTGTCATTAAAAGATTAAAAAATGAAAAAATAAAACGAGAAAGAAATGATCAATAAATGAATCTCGTTCCGTGAATGAAATTTAAAAAAACTCATTGGAGATAAAGAAAAAAAAAAAAAATAAGAAAGAAAGAAAGAAAAAAAGAAAGAAAGAAAACCAAAGATACCTGCAATTGTTGACAATTAAGACTAAGCTCGTGTATTTTGTCATCTTTTTCCTGCAATTCTTTCATAAGAGATATATTCCCTTTCGTATGAACAACACGATCTTCCGATAAACGTTGTCTGAGCGTGTCAGCTTCCGATTGCCACTTTGTAATCTCGGACCGATAACTTTCAAGCTCCGTATTATGTTGTTCCTCGAGTCTACTCTTGATAAAATGAATAAATCGTATTATGAATCGTCCCATTGTGTACGATTAATAAAATCAGATGATAAACGTAATAAACGTGATATTATATACACTCTACATATATATAATATATATATATAAAGAGAGAGAGAGAGAGAGAGAAAGAGAGAAAGAGTATTACTTGTTTTCCTACCTTTCTCTTATACGATCGATATGTTTCAATCTCTCTTCTGCCAATCGATGCCATCGACCACTAAGTTCTTTCGTAATATGCAAATCAGCTTCCAAAGTATTTATTCGTTCTCTCATCCTTGCGATCTCCTCTTCTCGAGCTGCATTATCCACGGTAGCAGATTTTTTCTTCTTAAGGTCATCGTCAACAACAGGTTCGATCGTAATATCTTCTTTCTCTTTATCTATCTCGATTTTCATTTCACCTTCCAACAATTCTATTTTATAACGCAAATCTTTCATTTCCTTTTCCAAGGAACACGTAACTTTAACATACTCCTCTCTTTCTTCCTTCATTAAATTCTTATATCTCAATATCGTTTCTTCCTTTTGTGCGACAATCTTTTGCAAACTGTTCACCGTTGATCTCAATGCCAATTTGTCGGTACAATCGATACTCGCGACAGGTGTTATATCTAACGTAGGCTCGACGATATTTATTTCTCTTTTTGTTAATTCAGATTGTTTTTCTTTAATTTCTTTATTAAGAACATCTATTCTCTCTCGATAATTCGACATTTCTAATTCGTAATTGGCTATTATTTCAGAACGATCCGCCGCGAGTTTCAATGCATCCGCTAAACGTTCGTTCAATTGAATCATCGAATTCATATCATTCGTTCCCTCGGTATTGTTACCTGCTTCTCGAACAGATTTTTCCTTTGGCGTATCTACGATACCTTCTAATTCTTCTCGTTGTTTGTTTAAACAACAATCGTATGGTTCGGTTTGTATCTCCGTCGAATCGAGTTCTATCGTAACTTGTACGAAAACCGATCGTTTCTCCACCGTGTCAGTTTTCGTTTCTTTAATCTGTACATCATTTGATACCATCGCTTGCTCACCCTGACGATTCCAAGTTCTTTGCATATTGATCATTTCGTTCTCCATTGTCGTAATCATCGATTCGTATTTCGCGGCTTTGTCATTAGCCATTTGCAATTCGTTATCCAAATGAGATATCCTTCGTTTTTGTTTCAAATCCTAAATAAAATAATAAAAAGTAAACGTGATTATCCTCTACATGATTTATATATATTAATTTATTAAATAATAATGAAAAAAAAAATTATTAAATAAATTCAATAATGAAATAATTATTACATAAGAATAATTCTCTATACTATTATATATATTCTTATATATTATCCTTGTCGTAAAAATGTCAAAGAATCGATATCACTTAAATAATATAATTATCGTTTAATGTGAAACATACATTTAATACGTATTGCGAATTTTCGGAGAATTTTTGCAAAATATCTTGCACGCTCTCACCCCCAATTTGTTCTTCCAATATATCTTTCAAACGTTCGACAATCTCCAAACGATTTGTTAACGTTTCCTGTTGGGAAATAACACGATTACTAAACTCCTTCGCCTTCTTCATTTCCATATCTAATTCTATTCGATCAGTTTTTAATTTTTCAACCATTGACGTTAATCTATCGAGCGAGCTAATAGAGGATGATCCTGCGTATTGGCTTTGTAAAAAATCTATTACGTCTATGTACGTCCTGTAACGAGATGTAATTGTTTTTGAAACGATTTTACATTTTTTGTTGTTCAAAGAAACAAAAAAAAAAGAAAAAAGAAAATGAAAAAACAGGAAAAAAGAAAAAAGATCGTTTGTTGTTTCCATTCAACTGGACTACAACGAGATTACCTGCAACGATCGTCGCATTGCTTTCGATAATATTGCATATTGGCTCGCATCTTATCAGAATTTATCATCGATCTTTCACGTTCCTCTTGCAAATAAGATATTTCACTTTCAAGCTGTGACCTACGTGCGTTCAATTCCATTTCATTACTTTTCTTACTGGCCAATTCAAAATTTAGTCTCGATATCGTAGCCTTGTCCTCGCTGATCGCTTGCAAGTCCAAAATCTGATGTCTCAGATTATCTAATTCCAACGTCTTTAACGAATTCAACATGTATTGCAATTTAGCCTCCTCCTCGGCGATTTCGAGCTTTCTTTTCAACGTGTCGTTATCGATTCTCAAAGTTTCCTCTACGTCGTTCGACAATTCAGAATCGTCGATATTATTTTCTCGAATATTTTGCGTGGATACAATAATTTTTGATAACTGTTTATGTATCTCGATCAATTTCTCTTGTAATTCGCAATTAATGTTAGTCAGTTCTTGAACCTTCGACTCGCACTTAGCCAATTGATTTTGAGATATCTCGTGCAATTTGGTCGTGTGATCGGCACGTTGCCTTTCCATCAATTCCTTAGCTTTGCAATCCTTTAACTGTCGAACAATATCATTTTCATCCTCCTTTGAAACATCTTCTTTTAATAGATCCATTAATTGAGATTTTTCTTTTTTCGTTAGCTCTAATTCGTCCTTTAATAATTCAATTTCACGTTTATCAAAGAATATCCTGTCCTTCTCGAGAACAAAACGATATCTTATATTTAATTCCTCGTATTTCTCTTTTAGTTCGCTATATTCCGTAATACTTATCGAATTAGATAAATTACTTTGCAATCTTATTATCTCGCATTCTAATATTTTATTATGTTTATTAGCATCGGTCAATGCTCTTTTAAGAGAACCTTCTTTCTCAAGCATATTTTTCTGATAATTATACGTCTTGACAGACTCCTCGTTAAGAAGCTCTTGCAAAAGTACAATTTTTCTTTTCAATAACAACAACTCGTTAGCAACTTCTACATACTCTTTCGTTTTAATCGCAAAAGCTTTTTTAACTTCGTCCTCGCTGGTCTCTAAAGTCACCCTATCCTTTTCATAAATTTCTAATTGAAGATTTAAACTATCGATCGTATATCGTAGATCATTATTTTCTTCTATCAATGATCCCTTTTCCTTCTCCCTTTCCTCTATTTCTCTTTGATGTATACTTTCTATATTTTTTATTTCAGAGATATACATTATTTTGTTATCATCAGAATCGTCGGTATTTAATCTCTCTAAATCTATTCCTTTACTCAATGCTAAATCTTGCAATATAGCGTCCTTCCTGTTGAGCTCCTTTCTATAGAAAAATTTTTACACGCGCGTACGTGATTTTATCTCGTTAATATTATCGTTTTAGAATCTCTAAAGAAAAAAAAAGAGAGAAAAAAAAAACTTACCTAATCTGTTTAAGTTGAGATCTTAATTCTGCGTTGCTACCTTGTATAACATTCAAATGTTCTTGTAATCTCATAGCAGGATGATACCAACCAGCCAAATGTCTTACATCTAATGCCTCCAATAATCTTTCCAAAGTATATGAATGAACTTCTACTGAACTTTTACCTGGAATATGTTCCAATCATTTGAATCATTCGCCAACGATTAACGAAATATTCCATTGATATATACCATGATAAATCATTGACGTGATATTCCGTATTTCCACGCCAAGTACAATACAATTTTTTGTATATACATATAATACAAAAATAAAATTAAATGGAAAGCTAATAACAATTAAAAAGAGATTATCGTGCGTTTAAAAAATTATTGAGTCGTGCCATTTTTATAATACGATTAACATTATGAACATTCACCGTCTTGATTGCGTATACTGTCCAGAATTTCATGCATGCCTCTTCTAAGAGCTTCGTTCTCTTCTATAACTAGCTGCATTTGTTTTCTAATATCTTTATCAGTTTTATGATATATCTGAATGGATTCAAAATCAACGACCTGATTTCCAGCAATTTCCAATAATTTAGTGGAGTGCAAAAAGTCGGTGCTGTTATCTATGGTGTCGCTTGAAAAATCTAATTTCTTTGTAGGTAAACGCGATCTACTTGATTTTAGCAGCCTTATCTATAAAAAGTTAGGATTATAAAATTATATCGATTTATTGAATAAAATATTATTCAAAGCGTATTATCCGTATCAAAATTATTGCAAGTGCATCAAAATTAAATGCATAAATTTATATGTATGTATATATATATATATACACACATATATCGAATTATATTTATATAATCGACTTACGGTCGATTTCATTTCGAGATTTTCATCTATTAACATTTTATTCTGCCGAACGAGGTCTTGCATCCTTTTCTCTTCTTCTTTACGTTTTTTAACAATATTATCTATGGAAATTGATTCATCCTCTGATATCCCTAATTTTTCTCTACAAAGTTATAATTATGCCTTTTTGGAATATACCCTTTAAAAATGTTAATACACCAAACGTATAAAAATACCTGAGTGCTAGGACTTCCATTTCTTGATAAGAATTTAACATCTCTAACTTATTAACCACATTAACAAGATCTTCTATGTGTTCTCTTTTATGATTTAATTCATTTTTTAAATCCTTGATTTCATTTAATGCTTCGGTTAATCCATGATTTTCGTCCTGATACTTTCTTAAAGTTGATAGTACTTCACATAACTATAAAAAAAAAAGAAAAAAAGAATCGTTTTAAAACTACGCTTATTTAATACAATTTTCTTCTAATAAAAGTGAATAAAAAAAAACAACCAACTTCGGTGCTCTTTAATTTTAAATCCTCCTGCGCTTGATCCAATGCATTTTGTAGATCAGATATCTGATTACTTGCATCCTGCATTTTTTTTAATAACTCTTTTTGTTCCTTCCTCTTCTCCTCTTTTTCTGGCCTGTACAAATATTACAATGAAACAATATTTACAATTTGAAAAAAGATTTTCAAATGACGATTAAACATAAATTCACACACTTTTTTGTACTGGCTTGTAACTTCTCTATAATAGCACTTCCTTCATTTATTTCTGTAACTGCTTCGGAAAGTTTACTTTGTAATTCTGTTATAATCTTATCGCGATTACTAATCTCTTCGTTTAAATATACTATCTGCGATTTATTTTCTTCTTTAACCGATGTAACCGATTGCAATAAGGATTGCGATAAATTTTCTCTTAAATGGTGTATCTCCGCATCCTTTTCATCTAATAATTCCTAATTTATTAGATGAATTTATTAATTATTTTCATTTCTCAGCTTCAAGAGGAAATATATAAAAATTGATTTACCTTCCATTCCGCTATTCTAGAATCTATTGCTACTCCAAATTCATCTATTACTTTATCTCTATCCATTTGTTGATTGGTTAATTCTTCTATTTGATTGAGCAAAGCAATATTTTCACGCTCCAAATCTAATATCTTTTCTGAAAAATAAGATGTTCTTCTAATATATATGTATAAAAACAATTAATTTGTCAAAGATTTATCAATTTTGAGACCTTTGTATTCGAGGACTTTCGATTGTGCAGAACTTAATTCATCAGTCATTTCATTCATTCTCTCTGTTGCATCCTCCATTTCTTCTTTCAACATTCCTAATCGTTCTTTCAAAATAGTATTTTCTCTATCTAATCCCTAAAATATTTAACGCAATGATATTTTGTGAAATTGATTTATCACATATCATATCTACCTCTAATTCAGTCAATAGTTTTTCTATTTTTTCATTTTTGTCTTGTATTACAGTCTCGTGATTGGCAGTTTCCATTGTGTCAGAAGACTAAAAACGTAAGTATTATCTTAATTAATGTTCTTACAAATACTAATACATAAATAATAAAAATATTATCCATATTGTTTACCTTAATAAAACTTTTATCTTCATACTGTGAATCAGATACGATCTGACCTGTTATTAAATAAAATAAAATTGGCATTAGATAGTTGATTAGACAGAGATATCAAAAATCTGTTACCTTTAACTTTCTGTTTAGTAACATCCGGTTTCAATGTCGAAATTGTATTTTTTAATTCTCCACATTCTATGAGTAAAGATTCTACCTATAAACATATAAACGTATATAAATAATAAAAACATTTAATATATAAAAAATGTAACAATGATTATAATATTAAATCACATATATATATATATATATATATATATATATACACGTGTAAAAAAAAAAAGAAGAAACGAATGTGACATACTTGATTGTCTTTATACTGCAACATTTCTTGAGAAATTCTCATAAGTGTTTGAAGATTGTGTATATCGGATATTTCATCAACATTGCAACGCATTATCGTAGGACATAAATCTTCGATCTCTTCGTCAGTTAGAGACGACACATTTAAAGAAAATATTCGTTCCCAATTTGTTCGAACCATCTTTCACTATATAATTATAAAAATATTCTTATTTTAATTCTACGTCTACGAAATAGAAACTTTTAAGAATGAACACAATAATCTCGTCATATTCTACAACACTCGGTTACTATGACAACAAAATGAAAACAGTTCTCCCCGCCTTTTTTCATACAGTACCATCTACAAAAGAAATAAAGGTCGATAAGTTAACGACAGTCGATAATATCAATTCGATGGTATTCGATTAATCGTTCGAACGATAAAACGTAATTTCGTTTTAAGTATTTATATACGTAAAATAATAATTAAACAATACATTTGTTTATATTTACGAAACATCGTAAATGTATTCTTTAAGAAGATTATCCTTTTCGTTAAATAAATCTATAAGAAATTATGTAAAAAGATTTCTAACCTCTGAATCTACGGCCGAAGAAGCAGTGGAAAATACAGAGAAAGGTAAGATTCTATAATTTCTATAAAAAAATGTATATAATAGAATATATTTTGTTTTATTTTTTTTGTTTTTTTTTTTTTTTTTTTAGAGAAAACTATTATCGTTGATAAAAGCGACAAAATTACTTTAATCGCTATAAATAGACCAGAGAAGAAGAATGCTTTGGATAATGCAACAACCCAATTACTTTGTGACGCATTGGATGAATTTGAAAAGGATGAAAATGCTGTTGTGGGTGTACTATACGGTATGGGAGGAAATTTCTGTTCAGGTTTTGACCTTCATGAAATTGCAAATTATAATCCAGAGAAAGAAGACGATCTACCACAATTCGGAACACTGGCAAGTCGATATACCTTTATATAAAAAAATATTTTATGAACACTATTCATAGATATAATATAACTTAATCGATTAAAACAGGCCAATAGAAACGAATTGATCAGTAAACCATTGATAGCTTGTCTAAATGGATATGTCTTGGGTGCTGGATTGGAGTTAGCATTGATGTGCGATCTACGAATCATTGAAGAAACTGCAGTTGTAGGATTTATGAATAGGCGTTTTGGAATACCTATTCTATGCGGGGGTACAGTTCGTTTATCAGCTATAATCGGATATGCTAGAGCCATGGATCTGATTTTAACAGGAAAAGGTATCACTGGAGAAAAAGCTTACAATATCGGACTTGCCACTGAATGTACTACGCAAGGCGCCGGTCTGGGTCAAGCGATCAATTATGCAAAATCTTTGGTAAAGTTTCCTCAAAAGACTTTACTGGCAGATCGTGCCTCTACATACTTCTCTACTTTTTCAACTAAACAAATAGAGGAGGCATTGCAATTTGAAAAGGACAATGCTCTTCATCTTTTAACAGAAGAAGGTATAAAAGGGGCAAAAAAATTTGTCGAAGAAGGTATAGGTAGGCATGGAAAATTTTATAACCTTACAAAGAAAGAAGAAAATTTCAAAGAATTAGATAGTAGTCTTGTGTAACATTTAACTATAGTCAAACATAATTTATATTCACGATATTTATTTCATTTTTCTTATGTCCCCGATATAATATTAAAACTTAAAGTTTATTCGATATTATTATAGACTCATAAAGAAGTAACGTTTGTATCACTATTTCTGTGCGTTTTTCTTTTGACGATTTTTCTTGAAAATTTCCATGCACTTCTTTCCTACCTTTGTACTTACAAGCGGTATTAACGTCGTACTTTGATCATTAGTATTATCTGTGTATAAAATAATCCTATGAAATGATAGTATAAATCATAATTCGAAACTTACTTGAAAAGATAACTACAAAATAGATGATATCCGGTTGAAGAAGATGTAATCCTGAAGTAGATGGTTCAGCAATGGACAAGTTTTTTAATTGACAATTCAATTCATCGCATAAATCAATCTTACCTAAAAATTCATTCACCTTCTAAAGACCCAAACGATATATATATATACAAATTAATATATAAAAAATTTGTATACAAGTTTTATCCAAACGAGCGACTTCTCGAACATAATCTAATATAAGCCCAACAGGACAGTCGATATTCACCAAAACTTCTTTATCGATGGATATTCTCTCGACGTCGTTATCGTCATCATTACTTTTGGAAACATGTTCTAAACAATTCGTTCCATTAATAAAAAATACATTACGATTCTACCACATAATATATTACCATAATACTTAACCTTGATGATACTCATATCGAATTTAAAATAAATCGACGATCGATATGCGTGAAGTTGCGTACGATCGTTTTTCGATCTTTACGATTTAGCGTAAAAGAAAGTCTCCTAATATAAAATTAATCGATCGAGGAAGCTTTAGACGCAAAGGAAAAAAGAAAGAAAGAAAAAGAAAAAGAAAAAAAAAAGAAACAGAAATAAATAAAAATAAATTTGCTAGGAAGAAGGAAACGCGAAAAGAGCACGTGAACTTTCGTTCTAATACAATTTACGATAGCCGTCATATTTCGAATCGGATCGTTGATTTGAAATAACGCGACTTGAATTTCATATTCAAGTTAAACACAATGACGACCGTCAAAGCTTAATTGGCGAAAGTAATGCGAGTCAGAGGCAGGTACCGTCGAGAGCCGATTAAAGCCGCTGTGTGACGAAACGAGTGCAGGTGGCGGTGCATTGTTGCGCAATGCATTGGTGTATAGTAGAGCTCCTTCTCCTTGTAACCAGAAGTCAGGACGAGGGTCCTCCGGTAAGGTAGCGGGGAACCTCTCCCACCAAAGGAACTTTCCTCCTTACTTGACCCGGTGAATGTTGGTACTCGCAAATCCGTGCAACTCGACACGATTCCGCGACACGTTGTATTCTTTCGTTAAGAAAAAAAGAAAAAAATGAAATAATTTTCAGCAATTATTTATCTATATATATATATATATGTACATACGTACGTATCAAAGAACAACAAAGCTAATGAAAACTAAAAGCCTCGTTTACAACGAAACGTAAATTTTGTTTCTATGTATTATTACGAAAAAAAAAGACGATCAAGATACATATGTATAGATATATGTGTATATATATATATACGTATACATACATATACACACGTGTTAATAAGTTATTGTTAAGAAATCGGTCCTCC
>NC_066600.1:2782500-2785000 GCF_905475345.1 Vespula vulgaris | reverse complement strand
TATTTAATAAAATAAATCTTTTTTTCAAATCTGAAACTTCGAAATGCATTCTTTGCGATAAAACTATTGACTCAAAATTAAGAAAAAAAAAAAATCACTGTCATGATAATTCTCGTAAATACTATCGTATATTAATACATACATACATACATACATACATATACATATATATACAATTATAAAGAGAGTATAAATATTATTTTATATATATAAAATACTATATATATATATATATATATATATATATACACATATACACACATATATTAATATAAATAAATTCTTTGAAAAAGTATTCATACGTCGAGATAAAAAGAAAAATGAAATGAAACGAAAGTAAAAGTCAAGATGCTCGCGGAAGAGGCTGATAGTCGGCATTAAAGGCGAATACTGAAATCGCAAGGCGGTCTCGTCGATAGAAAGGGTCTCCGTTCGCTTGCTAATATATAAGAGAGAAAGAAACGGAGAAAAAAGAGAGAGAAGGAGAGAGAGAGAGAGAGGGAGAAGTGCGATACGACGGCGGTCACGGCGGACACGGCGCGGATCGACGAGGTATTCAGGCCGCAACAAGGCCGCCCCGTGTGCACCGGAGTAAAAGTGCAGCGAAATAAAATGTAGGCTGTTACGTGGCTCGAGGCGTCTCTCTCTTTCTTTCTCTTTCTTTCTCTCTCTTTCTCTCTCTCTTTTTGTCTCTTTTTATATATATATATATACATAAATATGCACGTGTATGTATAGTTACCAGCCATCTCCAACTTCCTATCGATATTAAACACTTGTTCTTCTTTCTTCCATTAGTATTAACACTTCCAGATAATTTTCTATGATACAAAACTAGATATCCGATATATTTAACTACGTGAAACGAGAACATTCGAAAAGGAATGTTAATTAATTAAAGTTGAAACAGGTGCCGAAGCGATAATCTTTTGTAACACGTAAAGGATATATAATAGATCGCTGAATCTATCGTAATCAGGAAATAACTTATATATAACTTATAGCTTTTCTAGACGAAGTAGATATCATAGCGGGTTTGTTCTCTTCGGACGTATTATTATATTGTTATTGTTATTATTAATATCCTTATTATCTAAGACTGATCAATATCATTTGTGTCGTTGTACTCGCTAATGTTTGTTATATGTTTCATTGGATCTACGTCGTATAAAAACTATTATCTTGTAAAGATATTTCTAACGAAGGTATTTACATACGCGCGCACACACACACATATATATATAATATATGTACGCACGTATGTATGTAAATTTCAATTTAAAGATTAAAGAGATCTTCTTAAAGAATGTTTCTCGGAAGAAAAACAAATCGATGAAAGGGTGTAAGATCTCTCGAGATTCGCATTGAGTTTTATCATCGTCGGACATTGCTATGGTCATCTTGTTAAACCAGTTTTCGGAAGAAGAAAGATGAAGATAAAGATAAAAATAAAGATAAAGATAAAGCTAAAAAGATTATGATTAAGATTAAAACAAAAGAAAAGAAAGAAGACGAAAAAGAAAGAGAAAAAACAAGCCGATCCTTTCGATCGGGTTTTAGTTAATCCAATGGTACTTACCTATTCCTGTCTGGATACGAGTCACCTCGAGAAACGTTTATAACCAATCGTGGAGGAGGAGGAGGAGGAAGAAGAAGAAGAAGAAGAAGAAGAAGAAGAAGAAGAAGAAGGAGTTAAAGAAGCTCGTTGTAATTTCCAGGAATCCCGGATCTCGCACGACGTCTTTCGCACAACGATTTAAACGAACGAATCCTTCGACTTTACCTTTTCGAAGCAGGATAAGGACTGGCAATGGCGAGACAAGGTATACTACATTTAATTATACGGTTTGTTTATATTTTCTTTTCTTCCTATCTTCCTTTCTCTCTCTCTCTGTTTTCTACGAGTGTTTTCTTGTACGTAGTCTTTATCTATCGTTTGTATGTTTACTATTAATGTTTACTATTAATATAATAGACACGAGAACATTGAAAGGACTTTGAGAATCATTCGTTCTAAGAATTGGAAATAATAAATACGTATATTTTTCTTCGTTCCATATTTTTTTCTCTTTTTTCATACCGTCCATTCGAAAATGAGAAAATTATTTGTAATGTTCTCAGAATTTACTTACGGAGAATTAACTAGCGAGCAACGGAAGGTCGACTTCCATTCAAGAGGAAGTTCAAAGACCGTATGTTTTCAAACTGATACATATATATATATATATATATATATATATATATATATATATACATACATACTTACACATACAAATATATATATATATATAAATACGTATTTATATGCTCTACGCGGATTCTGCATACACAGTGATGCAATAATAATTGCAATGGGATTGGCATTGTATCCGCCTTGTCCTCCACACCCTTGGCTTCGATTCCATTCCATTTGCGTCGTAACTCTATCAACGATCTTATTTGCAGATTATCTCTCTTTCTCTTTTTCTTTCTCTTTCTATTTTGACATTTTCCTTTTTTT
>NC_066600.1:2762500-2772500 GCF_905475345.1 Vespula vulgaris | reverse complement strand
TTAAATCTTTTGCGTTATATACGAACATATGGTATTTATATTTCACATACATACACACTCACATTTCTATATATATGCATATATATATATATATATATTTCTATATGTATACACACATATATATATACAAACATATATATTCATTCATTCATTCATCCATTCATTCATCCATTCATTCATTTATTTATTTGTTTATTTATTTATTTATTTGCAACTTCTTAAGCATTAACAAATACCAGAAAAACCTGTTTGTGAACCTTTTTTACGCGAGGCCTTTACTTTCGCTTAGAGACTGAAAGGAAGAGTTGAGCGAGCGAACGAACGAACGAACGAACGAACGAACGAACGAACGAACGAACGAACGAAAGAAAGAAAGAAAGAAAGAAAGAAAGAAAGAAAGAAAGAAAGAACGAACAAACGAACGAACGAACGAACGAACGAACGAACGAACGAGCGAGCAAACCAGCTATCTAGCTAGCTAGCTAGCTAGCTAGCTGCTAACTAACGGGGTCACCAGTCGATACGGACGTATACATACATCATACATCATACATACATACATACACAATCATATATATATATAACATACATATATGCATAGAGAAAGAGAGAGAGAGATAACAGATAGCAGAAACAGAACATAAGCATGTATGTACACACGCACTTATGTATATATATATATACGAGTACGCACGTAAGGGAAGGAAGAGAGAACGAGAGAGAAAGAGAGAGAGAATATGTGTGTATGTACTGCGAGTGAATAAATGAGAACCTACATGCGTGCGCGCGAACGCAAGACGCGAAGATCCGGATATGTATGTATGTATGTATGTATGTATGTATATCTCTCGTATGACTCTTTCGGTGTCTCCGTGTATGTATAATTCGCTTATAGACACACGGACACACGCGCGTTTACATTACGTGATTCACCTTTTTTTTCTCTGTATATTTTAATATATATCTATATGTATGTATATATATATATATATATTTATGTTTAAGTGTATACACATCGGTGTCTCTGTGTCACTAATGTTTTTAACTTGTGTACTCGAACGCACTATTAAATAATTACGATCTCGTGTGTATGTGTGTATCTTTTTATAATAAAGAAACTTATGCAAGCTATCATCATCTTCATCATCATCTTCATCATCATCATTTATCCTTGTTTTTGGAATATGAAAAAATAAAGAAAAAAGAAAAAAAAAGAAACAGAGAGAGAGAGAGAGAGAGAAAGAGAGAGAGAAAGGGTTTTATCTCCTTTTTTCATTTTTATTTATTTTCCTTTATTTAGTTATTGTTTATAATAATTATTTTCTATCTAATTATCGTTATTTTTATTGTTTAATCTGATTTAAATACGAAAATTAAGTGACTTTTACTTTTCCACTATCTTTCTTCCTTTTTTATTTTCTCTTCAGAGATTTTCTTTTTTTAAATCAAATCTTTGAAGGTTCTTCTCTTTTCCTCTTTTCTTCTTTCTTTTTCTTCTCTTTTTCTATTTTCCTTTGCTTTTATCGAAGTTTATTTTATTCCTTTCATCGTTAGAAATTCTATATCACAAAAGTAACGTAGAAAAATAAAGAAGAGTTTATTTTTTCCATTCGATTTTCATCCTTACATCTCCTATATCTTTCTTTTTTTTTTTCTTTCTCATCGTCCTTGTCCATTGATCGAATAATATATCAAGTATCTATCTCTCTTTCTCTCGAATGGGAAACCATCTTCTCCTTTTTTTTATCGCGTTTCTTTAGGTAGTAAATTGTCTAAATAAATGAAATGTGTTCACAGCCACATATTAATATATATATATAGAGAGAGAGAGATATTTATACAGGTTATGAATGTGTGTGTGTATGCGTGTGCATGTGTGTATGCATGCGTGTATGTATATAGATGTAATAAATACATACATATATACATACACATATATATATACACTTCTATAGATAAATAGATATATAGATATATACGTATAAATATACATATAAATCTATATACATATACAGATGTATTTAAATATAATATTTATACAAAGAGATTTTTTCTTTTTCTTTTTTTAATAGATTAATGCAAACTCCCATTTTAAACTCTCTTCCTCTTATCTACATCTTTCTCTCTCTCTCTTACTCTCTCGACACGCGATCTTGTAATCTTGAAAGGAAATAAGCGAAAAAAAAGAAGAAGAAAAAAGAGAAAAATAATCAAAGAAGAAACCTCCCCTTTCCTTAAAAAAAAAAAAAAAAAAAGAAAAGAAAAAAAATGAAAAAAAGAAGAAGATTATAGAAAATAATTCTCGATAAGTTTTTTCTTCTTTCATCTCTCTCTCCCTCTCTCTCTGTTTCTCTATTTCTCTCTCTTCAAATTATTTCGTTTTTTTCCATCGATAAATCATCTCGTAAGCTCTGTGAACATTCGAAATGACTTCGAAATGACGATACGCTCTCGATTTTTCTTCTACACACACGTACACACAAACACGCATACATATACACACACACACACACACTCTCTCTCTCTCTCTCTCTCTTTCTTTGTCCCTTTTTTGTTCTCCTTCAAAATCCCATCTTCAAACGCTAAAAAAATTGCTAAGAGCCAGCATCGATGTGTACTACTGTTCTTCCCTCTCCCCCTTTCCCCCCATTATCATCAACCCTTTCATATTTTTTTTTCCTTTTTTTTCTTTTTTTTTCCTTATCTATAACAATAATATACACATACAATCAATTATTTTACGATCAGTTTTATCTAACTTTATTTTTCATATCGCCATACACCGGAGAGAGAGAGAGAGAGGAAGTACCTATTATTATTATTATTAATATTATTATTATTATTATCATCATCATCATCATCATTATCATCATCATCATCATCATCATCATCATCATCATCATCATCATCATTATCATCATCATCATTATTATTAATATTATTATTATTATCTTCGTTATCATTATCATTAATGTTATTATTATTAATATTATTATTATTATTATTATTATTATTATCATTAATTCATGATTCCTCCCTTATACTTTTTCTTTATTAATTTCTTTTTTCTCTTCGCGAAAGGACAATTACAGCTTCTTTAATTTTAGTTAACGGTCTCTATTTTCGATTTTTCTTTTTATATATATTTCTGGTAGGCACACAACAACCAACCAACCAACCAACCAACCAACCAAACAACCAACCAACCAACCAAACAACCAACCAACCAACCAACCAACCAACCAACCAACCGACCGACCAACAATTCAACCAACGAACGAACCAAACAAACAAGCAAGCAATCAAAAACCATACTTTGTTTCACGAAGATTCCTCTCTTAGTTTCACATCTCATCTCATCTCATCTCATCTCATCTCATCTCATCTCTCTCTCTCTCTTTCACTCACTCTCTATCACTCTCCCTCTTTCTTTGTTCGTTGGCAAAGCAACCAGACGATGACGTCAATCGCGAGGGTATATCAATGAAGAAGAGGACAGAAGAGAGGGAAAAGAGAAGGGACGAAAAGAAAAAGAAGAAGGGACAAATGACGGTTCGGAAAGGCTGGTGACTTTCAAAAGTGTCTGCTCATCTTTCTTTCTTTTTTTTTCTTTTATTTTATTTGGCGAATCGCCTCCAAAGCGGTCCACCAAACAAGAACTGGTACTGGCCTTTCCTTATCGTCTACGTCCACCCCTCGAACACTGACGTCATCGTCGCGTCGTCGCCATAGCCGCTACTACTGTCGCCGTTGCTGTTACTGCTGTTGTTGTTGTTGTTGGTGCTGTCGCCGCCGTCGAGGATTTACCAACCCCGACGTGTAGTAGTAGTAGTAGTAGCAATAGTAATAGTAATAGTAATAATAGTAGTAGTAATAGTAGTAATAGTAGTAGTAGTAGTAATAGTAGTAGTACTAGTAGTAGTAGTAGTAGTTGTTGTTGCTGTTGTTGCGGTCGATCGAATATTGTCGATCTTTCGTTCACTTCGTCCCATCGTTTTCCACACGAGCCACGGTAACACAATGAAGAAGTCCATTTACGAGCGATCAAGCACCCGTGTATGATGATAACGAGGACGGGGTTGGTATGGTATAAGAAAAAAATGGCGACGGCGATGGTTAAAACGACGGCGGGGTCGCATCACGACGAGCACGCCATCCAAGAGTTGCAGGTGCACGTGTAACACGCGGCAGGTATGACGGGTGCGTAATAATAGCCGTTAGCGTACACGTAGGTCGCTGGTGGTCCCGGTGGTGCTTGCTGATGATTCGTCAGCCGTTGCTGTTGTTCCTGATAAAGTACCTGGCATGCGAGACTTTCGATCAATGCAAGAGTCTGTCGCCGTTCGTGACCCATCAGGCAAACCGTCGACTCCTCGACGACGCTGTGCAATAGCATCAGGTACTGGTACTTTAGGGCCTCCTCTTCGGGCCCAACGAAATGATTCCACAAATAATTCTCGAGTTTCGCCCGTTGTTGACTTATATCGGGGAAATCGATGAAGAATCTCGAGCACATGTATCGCTCTAGCGTCTTTATGTAGTCCGGTTGAGAAGGCTTGTACATCTTGACCAAGAGATTGCAATATTTCAACAGACCACCGCCCCGTATCTCCTCCGGATGCCTCGTCGATATCAACTTCTTGTGAAGATGGTAAAGTGCCTCCTGGAAATCACCATATACCGATTCGCCCACGACCGTTGGATAAAAGTTCTCCCCTATCGGTAGCTTGCTGCACTCGTAAAATAATAAAAGCGAATCGAGAACTATTTGAAAACTATCGACGGAGAACTCGAACTGCCGTCTCATAGAGTCGACGAACTTTAGCTCGACGTTCCTGTGACCACGCGAATTCCCGAGGGATATCAGGGACCATCGGTCACCGTCGTTGTTCACCTTGACCATCTTACTGACGTATGCCTCCTTCAAGCTGCACGTCGTTATGCGTTTGCGGCTTACGCCCTCGGGTAAAAGATCGAACAGAGAGCCCAATACGGCGGCCTTAACCTTGTCGTAATTTCGGCCGCTCGACAATTCCACGGCGAATATAAGGTCGAGATCGTTGTAAGGCTGTGATTCGGTCGCCAATACGTGAGACGCCGCACCACCGTTCAGCCTGATGTCCCTTACCCTCATACCGGCACCGCCATTGCTCGGGTCACCTTCGAGCTTGCTACGAACCACCGTCACGAGATCTCTCAGTCTAACTTCCAACGTAGGAAAATTTCCCCTACCGTGAATGCTGACAACTTCGTCCATCACGTCGTTCAATCGACGCACCTGTTCGAAGCTCAACACTGCCAGCCTTTGCTGAGGATCCGGACAATCTGAATTGCTGTTGTTGTTGCCGCTGTTCTTATTGTTGTTACTTGTTATCGTATTGTTGTTGTTGTTCTGATGATGGTTAACATTATTATTGTTGTTCTCCTTGTTAGAATCATTGCCGTTGTTGGTCTTGTTGTTCACCTGACAGAGGGACTCCATCATAGCGACCCGACGCTGGCGTTCTTCGCCGATGTCCAAGGAGCCACACTGTAACATCAAAAAGATACATGGTAATAATAAACTCTTAGTCAGTATTTATTTCGGTCTCTCGCATATCTCTAATCAATAGTTATGTAAATGCAACGATGAAAAAAGAAGGAAAATTGAATTAAATCAGATAAGATCTGGAAATATTCAAATATTACAATGAGATAGTTTAGCGTTGTTGAAATTCGGACTGGGAATTGTTTTGAGATATGATCGATAAATCATCACGTAGTTACGATAACGGTAGTCTCGCGACCTTCCTTTTAAAAGGAACACGAAGAAGAAGAAGAAGAAGAAGGAACGTAATCGCAAATGCAAGAAATGCCATGAGGTTACGTCCGGGTGGTGCTGTTGCTGTTAGTTGATGATGGTGGTGGTGATGGTGGTGGTGTGATCGAGCGAACGAGCGAAGGTAAGCTTCGGTGCGCGCGCGCACACACACACATACACACACATATCCACACGAATGATGTTCTCGCCCTACCAACTCACAGCTATGACTCCTACTCCTATCCTTATGAACTTTTCATCCGAGTCGATAAGCGAGGAGTAGCATAATCGAGCTAGCTTGCTTGCTTGCTTGCTAGGCTAATAGCCGCCACGTTTTATGTTTATAATTCTCAGTAATCTTTCAAGGCGATAGATATACGCGTTTAGTTTTATCAATCCGGTTGCATCTTCATTCACAAGAAACCTCGTACACGTTGAGATAACATTTACATGTATATATGTAACATATGTTCGTAATACTCACGCGTATCTCGTACGCATCGATTCATTCGAGTGACATAGACAATCGATAATTGAATAAGAGAATATACGAGAGGGAGGAGGGGAGAAAAAATAAAATGAAATAATAAAAAAATAAAAAAATAAAAAAAAAAGGAATTAATAAAAAACAAACAAAAATGAACTTGAAAATAATCGCAGAGAGGAAGTTGTTCGAAGAATGTTCCTTTTCCTTCTTCTTTTTTATTTTCTTTTTTCTTTTTTTCAAGTTAGACCGATGTTAGCTAGCAAGTCGGGTCAGCGAACGAACGCGAGAACGTGAACTTTCACTAGTCCGAGTTTCAACTTCGAATACATCCGATCGATTGGTATAGACGAACTTTTGACGTGTCTGGAATGCAAGGAGAATAGTAATAAAATGATGATCTCTTACAAGTAGTAGACTTTTGGTGGGAGGAAGAATCTAGTAGAGAGAGAAAGAGAGAGAGAGAGAAAGAGAGAGAAAGAAAGAAGTGAATTTGTGCCACGATTGTATAACTTCGTAGAACAACGCGTACCATTTACTAGGAAATCATTCTTAAGGATCGATAAACTTTTTCAATCGGTTCAAGATGAAATAAAGAATTAAACGATAAAGTATCTATTAAAAATGACATTATTGATATTCATGACGTTCATAAAACGTTCATTACGTCGTGAACTTGTTAACAGAATTAATTACGTTACTGATTTCATATTAATGTCTAACACAATGTTCGTAAATTCAAAGTTTCATTCAAAGTTTCAAAGAAGATATATATATATATATATATATATATATATATATATATATATATAGAGTGAAAGATCCGGATTGTTCGTATAGAGAAGAGCACCAAAAACAAAAAAAAAAAAAGAGAGAAAGAGAATGAATGAATGAAAAAAAAAAAAGAATAAACAAAACGAACGAATTAGTTAAAAAAACGAAAAGAAAAAAAGAACGAACGAACAAACAAACAAACAAAAAGAAAATCGAATAAAAACACCGAAAAGATTCTTTAAAGTAATTTCCTCGTTCACCCCTTTCGAGACGGAAGGAGAGTAGGGGAAGAGTAAGTAGGTAGGGAGGAGGGGTGGGCTCACTTTGACGTATAGATAAGTACGTACGTGCGTACCACTGTCGTTAGAGATCGCGAAGAGCAAACTGAAAAATGATATCCGCCTTCGACGAGAGTCAGCAGCGAACTGAGTCGAACGAAGTGAAAGGCACCTATAGCTTTTCTGGTGGCAGCAGTGACAGTGGCGGTGACGGTGAAGAGGGTGAAGAGGGTGAAGAGAAGGAAGAGGAAGAAGTGGTGGTGGTGGTGGTGGTGGTGGTGGTGGTGGTAGTGGTAGTGTAGTATAGTGATGGTGGTGGTGGTGGTGGAGGTGGATCCCATCAGAGATCTACGTCAGCAACAACGTAGCACCGAACTTATTGTAGGACAGCACAAAGCCCCCCTATACGATTGACAAAGAACTAACTCTAGAGTCTATCTACTCTTCTCTACCTATATAACAATCGTACATACCATTGTCCCTATAATATATCCTCGTCATTGCATATAATATCCTAACGAATAATCGTATGTACACGATGAAAATGAAATCTATTACCAACAACTTGTCATCCGATATCTAATTAAATCTATATTATACTATGTTTTTTTTTTTGCTTTAGAATTTTGAAGTACTGATTCGGTAGATTGTGTGTATGTGTGTGTGTGTGTATATATTAAGGAAAAATTAGATCGAATTTCGTTGTACGTTGCCGTAGTAATTCAGTTTCTTGAGTTTCTCAAGCTTGTCCCTTTACGCATATATCCGCCCACCTATTTGCTCGATTCAACCAACCCTAACTTCCCTCTTTTCTTTTTCTTCCTTCTTTCCTTCCTTCCTTTCTTTTCTCTCTCTCTCTCTCTCTCTCTCTCTCTCTCTCTCTCTCTCTCTCTCTGTCTGTCTGTCTATCTGTCTGTGTCTTTTTCTCTCTCTCTCATTCTCTCTTTAACGCTCCAGTACTTTCTATGACGTCACAAAGATGAAGCGGAGGCGTCTCTGAATGAACAAACGCGGTAGTGAAATACACCCACATCTCCTATCTACTACTACTACTACTATTATTCCTCTGTTTCTTATCGTAAACACATTCGCAATTGCTATCGCTTACTTATTTTTTTTTTTTTTTTTTAACAATGTACGAGTACCAACGTGAACAATATGGTAATAATATATATATACATATATATGTATATATTATTCGTATGAGTGTGTGTGTGTGTGTATGTATATAGACACGCAGACATACGAATCAATGAATACGTTTAACAAAAATTTCTTATTCTATAAATGTACAAGTAACATTGACAGGAACGATTATGTGGGTTATATAGCCATAATTCTTAATATATGAGAGTTTAAGTACCTAACGCGAGTTTGCTTTTAACTTTAGCAGCGTGGGGGCGATTTACCATAAAACAAAAAGAGAGAGAAAAAAAGAAAGAAAAAAAATATTTAAAAAAAAAAAAAAATAATAATAATAATAAAAATAAAAAAAAATAAGAAAAAAGGAAGAAAGAACAAAGATAGAGACAGAAGATAGGGATATATATTTTTGATACGCGCAAGCGTCACTCGATAGACTCTCTCTCTCTCTCTCTTTCTCTCTTATCCCCTCCTCCACATTTTGTGGATAGAAGGGAAGAGGAAAAGACTGCACGATGAACGTTATCGACTACGGCATAGTAATCGTCGAACTAACGTCACGACTTGCAAGCGTGTAAATTTTGTCGTTGGTAGGTCGTTTAACAAAATTTTTTCCTTGATCATGTAAAAATCGAAGTGATTTAACAATAAGAAATATTGTTATTGAGATTGTAATTTTCTTGCGATTGTTATGATATATATATATATATATCATAGCAAAAAATATATATATATATATATAAAAATCATGAACATACACGCATACATATACATGTACAATAATTCTCATGTAACTGAGATAAGATTTATTTTTTTTTATTTTTTATATTATACGTAAAGAAGAAAAAAAATTATCAATTATATAAACAGTTGTTTGTTCGTTCTTCCTTTCCTTATATTTTCTTTTTTTTTCTTTTCTTTTCTCTTTTTTCCTTTTCCTATTTTCTTTTCTCTTTGTTTTTTTAAAGAAAACATACTTTCTTATCGACTATATATTTTTGCTATCGCGGATTTCAAGATAAGGTGATTCCTAGCAAACGAACATTTTTACGAGAATCTATTAATAACTGCATGTATAGTTTATCCGGAACGATAACTTCTGCGAAATCGATTGATTACCTGTCAAATAAATTTTAACGCTGAAAATAAAAGAGAAAGCAGAGTTACACCGATTCAAAATCTGTGTAATTAAAAATGTAACAACAACACACAAACACACACACACACACACACACTCTCTCTCTCTCTCTCTCTCAAGCGCGTGTAAACACGTCAAAGGAATGGAAAATTATACAAATAAAATATATTTTCATAAAAATACATAAATAAAGAAACTTGTTGGAGGACAACGTGAAATATAAAATAAAAGATACAAATCAAAGATGATGAATGAAGGGATAATATAAAGAAAAAAGAAAAATGTATCGTTGTTGTAAGAAATACAAAATATAAAAGAGTGACAGACAGACAGACAGACAGAGAGAAACAGAGAGAGAGAGAGAGAGAGAGAGAGAGAGAGAG
>NC_066600.1:2755000-2757500 GCF_905475345.1 Vespula vulgaris | reverse complement strand
ATGTAACCTATATATATATATTAATCGGCTTTACTACAGTAAATCGGTCTATCGGTTTTATTAAAATACTTTATATATATATATAACATAAATTAATCGTTAATAAAATATTACAATAAAATTATCTTATATTTACCAAAAGTTTATTTACTTGTATAATTATCTTATTTTTATCCCCCCTCTCTCTCAAATCCCTTCAAAACTATCATCTCTCAATCGACAAGGATTATCGTTCTTAACCCATCAAAAGTATAAATCGGCTTTCCGCCGATCTAATAATAGACATACTTAGTTGTTCTCGTCGTTGTCATATCAAAAGCTCGATTATGCGATCGACGTATATTACGTAAAATGTATTTGACATTTATGATAAACTCATTCGAAATCTTGGAATGCAAGATTATCTTTATCGAGTATATTAACAATATGATAGAAGGATACGATGCTGTTAGCAGAATTTAAGAGCATCAAAATTCGTCATGCATATAAATACATATGTTGACTATCGTTAAATGAATTTATCATCATCATCATCATCATCATTATTATTATAATTAATAAAAAAAGAGGAAGAAAACTAAAAAAAAAAAATGTAATAAAAAAAGGAGGAAAAAGAGAAAGAAAAGAAGAAGTAAAAAAAATATCTCGGCTAATTATTTTTGGAAATTTCAAATTTAAAGATAAATACAATTCCAATAATATTCTGTAGGGACTGAACAAATCTCTTCTTTTCTCTCTTTCTCTCTTTTTTTATTTTTGATTTCTTTTTATTTCTTGCTTCAACTTTTTTCATTGGAGAATCAAAAATTCACTTAAGAGTACGGACATTACGATGCACAGATATTCGCGATACGCGCATGCGCTTGCATCAGAAGTGTAACGTGATCGAAGAACTTGACATTGCACGAGTTGCATATCAGAGGAGGTGCGTGGAGATGGTGTTGTATATTAACTACCGTCCTTTCACCTGATACAATCTTTGAAAAACATTTCATTAATATTATTTTTCTTTCTGTTTTTTCCCCTATATAAAAATTTTTTAAAAGTACGCAAAACGCATAATAAGAAACGTAATATCTCCGATAGATACCAAGTACAACGCGCGACGTAGGAAAAAAAAAGGAAGAGAAAGAAAAAGAAAAAGAAAAAAAAAGGCAGAAAATAAGAATAAAGTCAAATAATATGAAATAAAACAAAAATGAAATAAAAGCCTTGTATAACGACCGAAAGACGATTCTAATGTTTTTTAATGCTCCGATGTGAAATAGTTCATATCTCTAAAAAAAAAATATATATATATATACATATATATAAAGAGGATGATAAAAAAAAAAAAATTGACGCAGGAATATTTCCAAACTAAATTTGCTGCTAATGGTGACAAGAGATAGTGGGAGAGAAAAAAATAATTACGTACATATAAAAAATAAAAATTAAAAGATAAAAAAGAAGAAGAAAGACAATATTAAAAAAAAAAAAAACTTTTTCAAGTAGCTGTATGCAAGTTTTTAAGCAGCTATTCAAGTTTTTAAGCACGATAGAGCTCGTAATCTGTTTGCGCGAGAAGAGGATGAACTACAGCGACGACAATGACAACGACGACAATGACAATAACAACAACAACAACAACGACAACGACAACGACGTTGCGGTGTTATTTTCATGAAGAGACGACAAGAAAGTTCCGCTTTAACGACACTGATCCGATCCGGCAGCCAACTAACCAGTAATAATAAATTACTATAGCGATATATTTTCCGGTGAACCGAGTCGAAAGCATAAATGTTCGTTAATTACAATGTTACGAACGCGACCCGATGCGATGATACCATAGAAAGGTTATACACAGTGTCTTTGATATCAAGCAAAACAAAGCTCAAAGGTTCTCAATCCTATCTCTATCTCTCTCTCTCTCTTTCTTTCTCTCTCTCTTGCTACACGTTATTTGGTTAAACAAGCAAAATAATGAAAAAGGAAAAGAGAGAGAAAAAAATTTCTCACGAAGAAAAATCGTTTCTTTTTTTTATGTAATTCTGTCACTCTTTCTCTCTCTCTCTCTCTCTCTCTTTCTTTATTATAACATCGTTGTTGTTTAATATTATTACAATTATAAAAAAAATTGCATGACGACGAAATCATTTTTGTAGAAAGAAAAATTGTGACGTTCGTTCATTCGCGCGTACGTACTTACGTTAATCTTTTTCTCCTTCTTTTTCCCCCACTTTTCTGTTTCTTTTTTTTTCGTTTTAAGCAGGTAATTGATTTTTCTTCAGCCAGTATTTCCCTATTCGTCGTTTCGTAACTCTCATTATTCTACGATAATAGTAATGGACTCTAAGAGGTCGATAAGCGATACTCACACTACCAATAGGAGGGAAAAAACAATGAGTAAGAAAATAACAAGGGGAAACGATAGGGACGAACGGAATTTATAGATTTTTCGATTATTATATACACACGTTCGCGAAAAAAAATGGAAAGAAAGAAGAAAAAAGAAAAA
>NC_066600.1:2707500-2750000 GCF_905475345.1 Vespula vulgaris | reverse complement strand
GTAGTCAATTATCGTCATTAAATCCAATTTGAAGTCATTAATTCAAATTAATCATGAAGTAAAAATCGAAGATATACGATTATTATACTTAATCGATAATTTATACATTTTGCCGATTATGCAGACATTTCACATACATCGTATTATTTCGACTGTTGTGTCTGTGTACACTCGAAGCGTTCTTTAAAACGATACTTTCAATAGAATTCTTTTCTCCTTTATGTTTTTCTCCTTTGAGGAATTGTACTTTATTAATAATTTATATTGTATGCATTTCATCATGTATATATAAAGAAAGATATTTCTCAATAAAAATAAAAATAAAAATTTCTTTCGCTTGAATTAATTTGATTAATCGTGAAGTCAAAAAACGAAAAAATAAATCATTATACTAATCGATAATTTATATACATTGTCAATCATGCAGACATTTCAAATGTATTATTTCGAATGATACTTCAGTGAACGATACTTTCATCAATATCTTATTTTTTTCTTTTTCCTTCAGAGAATCGTAATTAATAATTTATATTGTATATATTTCATTGAGTATACATATATATATATATACATATACATATACATATATGAAAAAAAGAAAATACTTTTCAATAAAAATAAGAATTAAAACTTGTTCGAATTTAATTGAGTAACCATGATGACAAAAAAAAAAACACAAAAACAAAAAAAAAAGAAAAAGAAATCGATTAGTATAATTGATATATATTTTGTCAGTCATGCACACGTTTCAAATGCATTATATTTCGAACGTTCAATTTCCTAGAACACTAATCAACTTATGCGGCACTTGGCCGTGAAACGTCTTAATTATCTCGATTACCAAGAAGTAAAACCTACATCGGTAGATGTAGTCACTTCGTGAGTGATGGAGGTTAACGATCCCTTGAGACTCATTGACACATGCGTTATAGTTAACGAATGGCGTGAACGAAAAGTCAACTCTCTCTTTCTCTCTCTCTCTCTCTCTCTCTTCGTCTGTCTTTTTCATTTTTACATTTTTATATATGTATACAGGGAAAAAAAAAATACGATCGTCGAACCGTCCTTTTCTTATCTCGATAACGAATGATAAAAACTATTCGAATGAATAATAATTAGAAAACAAGATTGAAAATGTGCATATGAATATTTCTATACCAGAGAGAATGCTCGAACTTATGCTACTGCTAAAGATATGTCGGTAATTATAGTTGGAATAAAATCGATTAAAATAAAAATACAAAGTGGATCGAGATTTTTTTTTGTTTTTAAGTTAAACAGTTTTTTCTTTTTTCTTTTCTTTCTTTTTTTTCCGAGCTAATGCCTACGACGTATCGGATCCCGGACAGAAGACAAGAATGTACAGAACGAGTAACTATCTACGATAGTTATTTATATATATATATATATATATATATATATATATATATATATATAGGATGTGTAACGAAAAGCGTAACTTTATTTATGGCCGCAAGAAGAATGGGTTACGCCTACAAATCCGCTTGAAAATGATACCGCGAAATCGCGAGTACTTTATATCACTTCGTGGGCCATTTCTTTGTCCCTATCTCGCACACTATTTATTTCTTATCACGGTCACGCATACACAAACATATACATAAATGTATAAATACATAAATATGTATATATATGTGTATGTGTGTGTGTGTGTGTATATATATATAATACAAGACAGAAGGTAAAATAGTGCGTCCACGTAAAGTGAACGTTGCAAAAGTTTTTTAAGAAGCACTAAAACATTTTTTTTTTCTTTTTTTTTTACAGAATTTTCTCAAAAGAGAGAGAGTGTGTGTGCGTGTAAGAAAGAAAGAGAAAGAAAGAGAGAGGATTTTACGTGCAAGGTCGGCAATCGCATTTACGATCGAACGTAATATAATCGATGGAGCGTGTAATATATTGTCAGAATATTATCGGTGAACGTTTATATTCTTTGCTCGTAACACGTTTGCGATTTTTTTCCCTTCTTCTTTTTTTTTTTTTTTTATTTGTTTATTCTTTTCCAGAAACGTCATATTATGCAGCTGAGAATAGTCCGTCATTAACGACGATTTCATTTGTTTCAAAAAAGAACTAAAAGAAAAAGAATAAAGAAAGAAAGAAAGAAAAAAAAATATATATATATATAATCGATGATAATTACAATTATATTACGTGACTATCTACAATTTAAAAGAAAAAAGAAAAATATATATATATACATACACATTGTAATTAATATAATATTTAACTCTTTTTTTTCTCTTTTCAAAAAAAATTTTCGAAATTAAAGAGATCCATCGACAGATGGAAGACATTTCCTTAGCCAATGACAATCGACACAGTTTAATCAAATTGGTCAATCGAGAGTTTCGATAGATTTTTCCGAAGGTTATTCAAAGCTAAGAGAAATCTTTTTTCCATTCGATTGGCAATATTATCTCTATAGACGAAGTTGCAACGACCTCGAGGATCTGCTTATGTGGGACAAGCAATTCTTACATTGCCTTTTCTCCGATAAGAATATGCAACAGGAACCTTGACCGAGACGACTCCACCCAAGAAGATGCAACGTGCGAGGAAAAATTTTCAAACGTTTAGAAATACCGTCTAGTTTAGTTCTCTCTCTCTCTCTCTCTCTCTCTTTCTCTCTTTATTTATCTCTCGTTTTCTCTCTCTTTCTCGAAAGAAACTAATCAAAATAAATTGGACGACTCGAAAGTTGACTGAACGAACGAATCGACTTATTCATCCATGTGTGTTCTGCTTTTCATATTTCATTGATGAAATTCAAATGAACTGTCCTTTTTTTTATTTTTTAATATTGCTTTGATATAAGAAAAAATAAATAAATAAAAAGAGAGAGTAAGAAAAATTTTATACGAATATTTTAGATCGATTTAACAGCTATCGCGCAATTAAATCAAATCTCTTTTTTGCGAACGCTCTACATGCGTCGGGAAAATATTGAATCGCGAAACAATATTGAAATAATTTAAATAGAAAAGAAAAAAGGAAAAGATTTAAAAAATGTACTACAGAAAAAAAAAGGAAAGAAACAAACAAAAAGCCAGGGAACCAGCCGATGATTTGCCAATATCATAACGAGATCGGTTATTACTTTGCCAGTTACATTTTCCAGGCGCATACCACACCCTGGTACGTGTTTATAAACCTTGAAAGACTCTGGCCACATTCCTTTTTTATAGGGCTAAAACTGGAGCGTTCAACTTAAAATTATACGACAAATCGACGAGATGCAGTTGCTTTGAAATACGAGGAAGAAAAAAAAAGAAAGAAAGAAAGAAAAAAACTCAGAAAAAAGATCAACTATGAAAATTTGCAATTAACTTTACATGGAATCTTAACGTTTCCGATCGAAATAAAACAATAAAATCAATAAAAAATAATCAAACGTTCTTTTCTTTCTTATTTTATTTCAGTTTAATTTCTATTCTTTTTTTTTTTTGGTTTTCTTGTATTTGTTTTTGTCGTTCAACAAAACGAAACTTGAACCGTAGCGATATTCCTATTATTATCTCTCTTTTTTTTATCGTATAAAATTATATCATTTAACGAAACATTTTCTATCCAAATAAAAAAGAAAAGAAAAAAGGGACAAAAAAAACAAATTTGCTGTCCCTTCTTGTTTTGTTTTAATTTCTCGTTTTCTTTTTTTTCCTTATATCACCACTTCTTCGATATAAAACGAAACGAAACTTGACCCTCGGCAATATCCTTAGCGATACTTTTACACGATAAAATTTTATTATTTAACGAAATGTTTTCGATCGAAAAAAAAAAGAAAAAAAAAAAAAAGAGAGAAAAGATATATAGTGATCAAATTTTCTTTTCTCTTTCTTATTTTATTTTCTTTTCCTTTAATTTCTGCCCTTTTTGTATTTCTTTTTTGTATTTCTTTTCCTTTATACAACGAAACGAAATTTGACCCGTATATATCCTCCCCCACATAAACAGAGAGAGACAGAGAGAGAAAGAGAGAGAGAGAGAGAGACAGAAACAGAAAGAGATAGCTGTATCAAATTTACAGTGGCACGATAAAGTTATTATCTCGAGTTTCGTGGTTTCGTCAAGTTTATATACCAAGAGATAGATATAAACGGATCCGTGAGAATCCACGTTGGAAAGTTATTCGTACGCGTCGGTATGACGTTGCAATTGCGTGCCGTATACCGTTGGCACGTCGTGATGGCGTTACGCGTTTCGCGAGAACAAGACGAACGTTTCTAAGGAATTCTAACGCTTTCTCGCCTCGATTTTATAGACATCATCAAATTCGCGCGTTAACCGTTATCTCTTAAAAAAAAAAAATAATCGTACTTGTAATGTCTCTACGCGGCACTTTCCTAATGCCAACGAATAAGGAAAAAAAAAAAAACATATCACACGCGTGAATCATTTCTATCTCCTATAAAACCTAATACATTCAATTTCGTTTGACCAAACGTGACGTATCCAATGATTTATACATTGATTTCATCCATGAAAATAATAAAAGAGAAAGAAAGAAAAAAAAGAAAAGAAAAGAAAAGAAAAGAATTCATACGACGAATCTATTGGTTTCTTATTCGAGACTTCGATAGATTAATAATCGCGTCGAATTATTCGAAAGTATTAAACAAAAAAGAGAGAGAGAGAGAGAAAGAGAAAGAGAGAGATTGATAAAATCTTGCTTTTTTTTTCCTTTTTTTTTCTTTGCGCAAGCAAGTGGTGCTCATGCGCACGAGTGTAAGGACAGGCAAAGTGCATATCGCGCTCGAAGGCGCACTTGACCCCGGTGCTCGAACGTGAGCTAGGGATAAAAGAATGAGAAGAGGCCGATGGGAGAAGAAGAGACAGTGAAATAAAAATGAAAGAGATAGATAGATAAATAGATAGAGAAAAAGATACATATATACACAGTAGAGAAAAGGTCGAATGCGTGGTCGGTAACGTAGGTAAAGGATAGATAGAGTTAGATGTGCATTACGCTTTTGCGATGGAACGCACGACGTCGTGGTTCGTGTACGTTTTAATGTCAAGGGAGGCTCCCGCTTAAGAGTTTTGCAATACATATATATATATATATATATACACACATATATACATACACTAACGTAGGCTAACTATATTCTATCAAGAACTCAAATACCGAATTACATGTGTAATTCGTCGACGTTCAGGTTTGAAATTGATTTTTTCTTCTTTTTTCTTCTTTGTTGTTTGCTTTTCTTTTCTTTTCTTTTCTTTTCTTTTCTTTTCTTTTTTTTTTTTTTTTTTTTTAATTCCTTTGTCTTCCTTTTTTTCTCTTTTTTTCTTCTCTTTTTAAATTTAATTTAGATCGACGACAAGTCATTGATAAGACCAGAGACGTATTTATAGGTAGAAAATATTTTAATCCTTTTTCTCATCCGTCAACTTTTCTTGAAAAGATCGAGGAACAAAAGGATCGATCCTCGACCGAGGTGATCGATCGAAGAACGAAGATGATTACATATATCGAGATTAAAGGCTTTCGTTTATCGTCCAATTCTATCGATCATTTCATTTTCTATATATCTTCTTCGTTTATATATTTTTATATATATATATATGATATATTTGAAGAGAAACGCGTTGAACGATCCGTGACTCGAATCAAGTTAAGAATCTCATCGATCGTGAGAACAAACACGCGATACGAATTTATTCTTCTGTATATAATCCAAGATGAGTGACGAGAGAGAGAGAGAGAGAGAGAGAGAGAGAGAGAGAGAGAGAAAAAGAAAGAAAAGATATCAACAAATTAAAGTAAGTAAATCATTCGAGCGATTTACTTTTGTCAGTTAATTAGAAATGCGTCGATTTCTTTTCAACAAAGACGCACACAAAGACACGAGAGATACTCAGCTGCGATACGGGCCTCAACAACGAATTGGTTTCGATAAGTACGTGACTTTAACTCGATGACGATTACCTATGAATTTAATTGCGTTCCCTCGTTTCGGAAAAATATTCTCAATTTCTACTGTAATTTTTAAATCAATATATACGATACGAACGACAGTGAGGATCAAAATTCATCTTCGTTCTCAGAAACAAACAAAAAAGAAATTAAAAGAAGGACAAAACGAACAATTAAAACAACGTGAAAAGGAGATTGAAGAAATCAAAAGTAAAGTAGAAAGGAAATTAAAAAAATAAAAGTAAAAATCGTCGATAAGAAAAAAAAAAGAAAATTGGAAGGAAATCGGAAAGAAGAGGAAAATAATGAAACTTAAAAAAAAAAAGTAAAACAAAATAAAACAAAAAAGAAAGAAAAAAAGAAAAGAAAAATCGTTCAATGTTACTTCGAGGGACGATGAGAGAAGATTATGAAAAATGTCGTGGAAACGAGCAAGGCGTTCTTACCAAACGAGTGAAAGGCAAGCAAGCAAGCAAGCAAGCAAGCAAGCATGCAAGCAAGCAAGCAAACAAGCAGGCAAGCAAGTAGTCAGACAGGATGCAAAGATAGAGAGGCACCAAATACTATACATACAAGTCAAATGCTCTCGCTCTCGCTGAGAAACACTTAAATTTATGCCCGACATATTGTGCCCTCGATAGCTCTCTCTCACAAACACACACATACACACACACACACTTTGTCTCTCTCGCTCGCTCGTAAAGCTGCCATTCCTCCTTGTAATCAATCAAGAATCCATTTAATTAACGCGCCGATGAAACTTTCAGCGTGCCTTTCGAATTTTTAATCGGGGACACTTTAATCAAATTATGTCGAGCGTGACTCGACACAATGCATATGCGTGTCGAGTGTGACTCGATACGATATACGTATGAGCGTCGAGCGTGACTCGACAAGATGCATATGCGCGTCGAGTGTGACTCGACTAAGTGTTACTCGAGCTTGACTCTACTACTCGACAAAGTACCCATTCGAGCGTACCTCATCGTCAAACTTATCTTCTTCAAATACGAATTACCTACAGTATTATTATAATAGAATATTATTATATACCTTATGAGAATTATTGTATATTATATATTATTGAACGTTTCGTCTATAATCGTTTCGTCGATAAAAGCTAAAAGAAAGAAAAAAGAAAAGGAGAAAAAAGAAAGAATGAAAGATAAAAAATAATAATAATAAAATAATGAGAAGAGAAAGAAGGAAGTGCGATGGCACGATGGTGACGGATGGTGAAAGGCGAAACGATAATAAGGAAAATACTATCCCTCCCTACTCCTTCTCTCCCCACCCAACTCCCAAAAAAAGAAGAAAAAAAAAAGAAGTAAAGATCTATAGTTGAAATCACGAAGAGGCGAAAAGACAAACTTCGAGACCGCTCTCTCATATCGCATCGTTACATGTAATTTCTTATCTCGATGTTCGACTCGATCCAGCTAAAAATTCTTATTACGGAAGTCTTACATCGCGATGAAAAAGAGAGAGAGAGAGAGAGAGAGAGGTGATACATGCATATTATATATTATGCATATATGCATAGAGATATGCATAGTTGCGATTAGATCCCATTTAACTTTCTCCATCGAACAACAAACTAGGAACTTGTTCTCCAACAATTTTCATTAATTTTTAATAAAAGATATCGAATCTTCGATGTTCACTGAACATTTTTTATTTATTTATTTTTTTTTTTATAAATACTTTTTCTTGTTTTCCTTTAAGAAGCGCTCTCTCTCTCTCTCACACTATCTCACTCTTATTCTTTTTTTATACCGGGTGATCAAACTCGGTAAATCAAGTAAAACAAATCATAAATTGCATAACGATGTATGAATGATAAACTTGTTCGAAAAAAGGGGGAAGAAAAAGAAAGAAAAATGAGAGAAAGAGGGAGGGAGAGAGAGAGAGAGAGAGAGAGAGAGAGAGAGAGAGAGAGAGAGAGAGAGAGAGAGAGAGAGAGAGAGAGAGAGAGAGAGAGGAAAAGAATGAGAAAAGAAAAAGAAACGTAAATATTTCCTGGAAAAATAAGAAGATGAAAAAAAATAAAAAAAAAAAAAAAAAGAAATTATGCAACTCTGTTAGGAACGTGCAATTATTATTTAATCTTGTGGTATGAAAGTATGATAATATTTTTCGAACGTTTGAAAGCAACAATGATATACATGCGATAGGATTCCTTTATAATTATACCTATAGATTTTCAACATATCCCTAGAAAAATATCTTACAATATGTAGTATCTCTCGCGAGACACTATCGTAGTACGATAAAAAGATTCCATTAATCGTTTTTGCTCACGTGACGATTATCTCCCCCCTCCCCTCTCTCTCTCTCTTTCTCTCTTTCTCTTACTCGTTATCGGTCATCTCTGACAAGATTATTGTAATCTATCGTACGATTACGTAATCAAGTAAACTTAGATTATTCTCGAGATTGCGTAATTTCTATGAAAAATTATAATGATAAAAGAAAAAAAAAGAAAAGGAAAGAAAAAAGGTAGAAAGAAAAAGAAAAACGAATATATATATATACATATGTATATATATAAAAAAAAAAAAAGAGTACTTCACATTATATTACTGCATCGACTCGTTACAATATAATCATCTTGTAATCTTCCCTAAAGATCGCATGAATTTATTATACGCTGATGCGCTGATACGCTTCGCCATCTTAAATTTCAAGCTGATCAAGTGATCGTCATTGTGATAATGTTAATCCTTTCTTAATCTTTTTTTTTCTCTTAAATTCAAATATACACATCGATATACATTCGTATATTATATAAATATATATATATATATATATATATATATCATAAATTAATTGTTTCATTATATATATATATATTAATTTATTAGAAATTATGTATGTACATGTGTGTGTGTGTACATATGTATATTAATATAACAAATTTATACATATATATAAAAAATATGGAGGTTATCATAGAGTCCATTGCAAATGCTTTGAAACGAGAATAATATTATTAGACACATCTGGTCATCCGGCATTCAACACAGACTTAGGATCGGCCATTAATCTTTTCCTCTTAGAAGAGAGAAATAAAGAAAGAAAGAGAGAAAGAGAGAGGCCACGTAGCGCGTGCTAGATTTTATCTCGAGTCGACTTCCCCGTTCGCGATCTCCATTTCGAAATGAAGTTGTCTTGAAGAATGAGAGAGAACGACGATATAAGCTAATATGAAACATTCATGAAAATTTCGTATCGAACGAAAACGTTTTTATCGATTATATCGTCTTTGCAATGCATTTACTAATCGATTTTTGCTTTTGTGTTGTACGAAACGAGTTAAATGTTCTTATAGTTATAAAAGCATGTATATGTGTGTACGTACATAAGTTTGTACGTTCGGTAAATAAAAACTAAATTCGCATTATTAAAATACGTATCACGGGTAGCTCGGGTATTTAACTATCGTCATCCTGATGAAGTCATCGTGACTATATAAAAATAATAAAGTAGACAGATGTGAGGCACTGCGAGAAAGAGAGAGAGAGAGAGAGAGAGAGAGAGAGAAAGAGAGAGAATAAATACGATAGCTTTGAAGAAGCGAGATCTCGAACGAATCGTTTCAAACACATTTATGGTAGTTGCATATTCACGTATGTATATACATATTATGCATTTATCTATGTATGTATGTATGTATTATGCATATATGTATGTATTATGCATATGTAGGTATATATGTATATATATCATATCATATATATGTATGTATGTATGTATGTATGTATGTATGTATGTATATGTATGTGTATGTGCATAAGCGTTGGACAATACTATACGATTTTATGAACGGAACGATCGTTAAATGACAGACATCGTTTATTCGACATAGCACGAATCCATTGGTTATTCTTCGAAAAATATCAGACGTACAATGATGATTGCGTTGAAGTTTGGTTAAAATACAAGCGACAAAATTCACGCTTTGTTTCTTTTGTTACGGCTGAACTCTTTCTCATAATATACGTATTATACATATTTCAACGTTACGTAATAATTCCAACGCAGAAGCTTGTCAGGAATGTGAAATGAACGTGAAAAAAAAAAATGAAAGAAAAAACCGGGGAAGGCCGTACCCAAATGTGTTTTTATCCTACCGAACGAAAAAAAAAAAAAAAAGAAAGAAAAAGAAAAAGAAAAAATAAACAAAAAGAAAGACAGAGAAAAAAGAGTTTGACATGAAACGAAAACAAAAGAAAAAAATTGGCAAATAACGTTACGTATGAATACGTAAAAAATTATTTTTTCCTCCTTTTTCTTCCCCTTCTTTTTTTTTCTTCTTTTGAAAATCAATAAACGAGGATTATTTGATACATGAATAATATATAAGTTTAGAATGTATTACAGAGAGACAGATAATAACGAATAAGAAAGAATTGCTTTCGTAACTTCCTAACGAATGATAATTAACGAAAACAAAAAAGAAAAGGAAAAAGAAGGGGAAAAAGAAAATGAGGAAAATAAAGAAAAGAAAAAAAGTACAAAAAAGAAAAGAGAGATATAACGATCGAAGAATATTTCAAAAGCAATACGATGAAAAGATTAGAAGAGAAAATAAGACGAAGAAAAGGAACGAATTTTAGGTTATGCCAGGATATAAGATTTAAAAAAAAAATAAAAGACGATTTAAGAAAAAAAAAAAAATAAGAAAAAACGATGGAGAATAAGATGGTGCGGCCACCTGTTAATCGAAAGAGAAACGTTTGGATGGGTATAAGATATTACAGGAAAGGGGATGATCTAGATCGATATTAAGAGAATCTCGAAGAATCTATGTATCAGTGAGAAACAAAGGGATGGTGGGAGGGACAAAGAAAAGAAAGGTATAAGAAGGAAACGAAGGTCGTAGAGAGATCGATAAACTCTTTGAAATCGATAAGAGAAAAAGACACCGCGATTCGAATTTGTATAAAGATATCGCGAAACGTGCTAGCACATATTTGAAAAAGCCTTATTCTTTCAAGTCGTCGGACTATCACGTAGATTACGTAATTTCTTACGAAACACGAGGATTCCGCGAACGAGAGCACGCGAGCATTAATACGACAGTCTCTCTCTCTCTATCTGTCTCTTTCTATCTATCTATCTATCTATCTACCTATCTTTCTCTTTCTCTGTTGTTTGTCGACGAATACGTTCTATATAGCTAAGAATCTCTACGTGGTAAACAAAATTTTGTAGCAAGAAGCGATCTACGTGGTCCATATATATATATGTATGTATGTATATATGTATATATACTACGGTCCTTCCTTCTCTCTCTCTCTCTCTTTCTCTTCCCGCCCCCTCCCCTTCACCCTCCTCCACTTTCTCTCTTGTTTGTCCGATATACCGTACTTAAGAATTCCTCTTCACTGCGCGTATTTGTGTACGATAGTAAACAAAATTTTGAAACAAGATACGTGCTACGTTGATCCAGTCGTAAAAACAAAGTCGCATACGTCGTAGATTTTGCAAAATGCGTTCAATAGTTTCTATCTAAAAATATGTCGCTACTAATTTATATACGCACACGTATATATATATATATATATATATATATATATATATATGACGAGAAAAACGATGTGGTAACTAACCTATTTCTAATTACAGAAAAAATAAACGATACGAGACCCATCGTATATTTCTTTTTAATTTAAAAAAAAGGAAGAAAAGATCTTGATTCTTAATTCTCTTTATCATTTTCATTAATTTCCTTTTCTTTTTCTTTTTTGTTCTTTTTTTTCAATATAGTAAAAATTAAATAAACGAATAACGCGAGACGATAAAGGTTATGTACGATCTTTCGGATTTGGCGCTTCTAATGCGACATGCGCGCGAACGCGCGAGCACCGGCTTCTCCAGATCTTTCTAGAAGGTTGTGTCGTCGTACGACGCTTCTAAACACGCAACACGCCACACACACACACACTTCAGAAGTATATATATAATATATATATATATATATAAAATGACGAGTCGAGCTTTGTTTCAATTATCAAAATCGTTCTCTAAATCTATATACCGAGAGATCCCTCGTAGTTGAAAACGGCGTAGTACGTTTCGAGAGGAGGGGGAAGAGGGTCACAAATTTTCTTTTCCTTTTTTTTTTCTTTGTTAAACACCTAGTATACGAAGAGACTACTATCTTGTGACCGTCTTTGGACCGTTCAAGGACATACAAGATAGAGATAGTAATAGTAAGAAAAACAGAAAATAAGACTAATAAGAACGAACGAACGTATGTACGACGACGACGATGATGATGATGATCATGATGATGACAACGAATTTACTTACATCTAGTTCGAGCTTCTTCCGTCCTCTTGGTCGGGAAACGTAGAAGAAGGAAAAAAAACGAAGAAGAAGAAATAACAAACGGCACGTTCGTTTCTAATGGTCGTCTCTTTGTTCTTCTCGAATATCCAAACGACGACGACGACACGACGACGATGACGATGATGACGATGATGACGATGACGATAACGATTTTCTTAACTTTTGCTTTTTCTCTCTCTCTCTCTCTCTCTCTCTCTCTCTCTCTCTTTCTTTTCTCTTTTTATTTTTGGCGCCAATTTGCCGGCGGTTCGCTCGATCCGGTTCCACTTGTTCCGCCTTCACCTTCACCTCCACCAACTCCTTCTCCTTCTCCTTCTTCTTCTTCTTCTCCTCCTTCTCCTTCTCCTCCTTTTGCTCCTACTACTTCTTCTACTTCCTCCTCTTTAATAGAATATAACGTGTACTCTTCGTTCTATCTTTCACTTTCGAGAATTACCGCGTGAAGAAATACGAAGCAACAGGATCGCGGATTTAACGCGTTGTTCCTCTTCGTTCCTGTCCTTCCAAATTCTCGACAATCTTCGATTGTTTCTTATAACGGATAATGTTAATATTGTTCGGGATGATACGTATTTACAAAAAAAAAAACGAAACGAAATTAATAAATAAATAAATAAATACAAAAAAAAAAATAATTCAAAGGAACGAACGAACAAAATTACGAGGAAACGAATCGAACGAAACGCGGAATGGAACTCGCGAAATATATATATATATGTGTGTGTATATATATATATACTGCCGGGATGATATTTTCGGCAGATATAAAACGGTCGTTGTTTGTTGTTGCTGTTGTTGCTGCTGATGTTACTGCTGCTCGAGGATCAAAGAGATCGACGAAAATGAAGGAAAAACGACGCGAACGAAAATCCCGGCCGTTGTTACGCGGCTAAGGAGAGGGGGAGGCAGCACGCTCCTTTCGAGTCGTTAAAAGATCGTGCTTCAGATAGAATCCGATAATAATTTGTTATATTCGAACTATTTGTCGCGATATCGAAATAACTTTAGTTTCGGGGGAAATCGGGGCGGATGGGGTTGGATGGGGTAAAAAAAAGCGTGCAACGCACAAAGGAGGGCTGCGTCGACGCGAACCCCAAATAACCGGCGCGGCGAACAAACTGACACTGACAACTGCTCTCTCGTTACTCGACCGCGCACGCATTCGTTACCATCCCCACTCCTCGGCCCTTCTCTTAAACATACATACTCCCCACCGTGACGCGCTCGGATCGTCACGAAGAGAACCGAACTCGGCCGAAGCTTTCTCCGTTCGTTCCTTCGACTATCTCTCTCTCTCTCTCTCTCTCTTTCTCTTACACATACTCTCCCTCTCACATTCGTTCTCTCTCTCTCTCTCTCTCTCTCTCTGTCTTTCTTTCTCACTCACTCTCTCTTTCTACTTACGAATTTAACTGCTATTCCTATGCTCGCGTACGTACCATGATAATTTCGTTATTCCAAATAAATTCGAATGTTGCCGAGCGCGCGCATTCGCCATTCGAATATTTCTGTTGTCTCTATTGTCTATTTATATATACGTATATATAAACGAGGAATACGAAATAATAAAGTATATGTGTATATATATATATATTTCTTTATATCTTACGAAATAATACTTTTCATTGTACGATATCAATTTTAAACTTGATTGTAAGTATCATATCCATATAACGTATATAAGTTACGCCATATACATGTACGATAAGAAAGGTTCCATGTTAAAAATCGTACCGTGAACGGATAAGGTAGTAGTCTAAAATACATTTTTTATCACGAACAGACAGACGAACGGACGAACGGACAGAGAAAGAGAAAGAGAGAAGGCAGAGTAATCGACAGGCCTTGAAGAAAAGAGATTAGAGGAAGCTAGGAACGTTTAGATCGATATAACAGATATACCATGCTCGAACGTAAATATAATACGCACGTATAAAAGAAACTAGCCTTAAGCTAATATGTGAATCCTGTTTATGATGATGCTATTTACTTAAACGTCCTCGTATTCTCGTTCGAGAGAAAATCATTCCAATATCGAGTTACGTATCATCATCAAAAACGATTTCTTCTTTTCCTTTCTTTTCTTTTTTTCTTTTTTTTTTACGTTTCTTTTCTTTCTTGACCAGTATATAAAAGCGACAAATTTATTGGATAAACGATATATGATCAAACATATAGATCCAAACGAATATCCGAAGAAGATATTATTACTTGGGAAAATTGTTCGATCGATTTCTCGACAATGTAGAGACAATTCACCGATGTTTTATTCTACTGCCCTATCGAACTATTCTTCCTCTCTCTCTCTATCTATCTATCTATCCATCTATCTATCTATCTATCTATCTATCTATCTCTCTTTGTCTCTTTCTATCGTATGGTGACCCTATACATACATATCTAACGAACTCTCGAATGCAATCCTAAAGAAGTACTATATATGTAAGAGAAATAAAGACAGATAGAAAGTTTATATATGTAAATATATGTGTATGTGTTCTGTGTGTGTGTGCGTGTGTGAGAGGGAGAGAGAAAAAGAGTAAATTGACTCTCACTGCTGGTGTTTCGTTTTTTCGATGACTCATCGTCGAGACTCTCGCGTAAGTAGTTACTTACGTTGACGAACTATTCCGCACGGAGACTCTTATTTACATTGACTAAATTATTATGTAGAGACTCACAGATTGACTAACTTATGTATTTATTATTCACGAATTTTATCTACATTTCATTAATAATTATCTTTTCTTTATAAAATCGAATAATCGATCAACATACATACATACATACATATACACGTACATACGTACGTACATACGTAAATACGTACAACACACACATTCCTATGCTCTCTCTTCCTCTTTTTTCTCTCTGTATGTGTGTGTGTGTACGGTATGTTTAAGGCTTCTCTTCGTTTCTAGAAGCACGCAGAAAAACTATAGATGAGCATCTATATAACTACGAAGAAGAAGTCGATGAAGTTAAGCGTTCTCTCACGATCCCTTCGAAGGTTTTTTTTCCTTTCTCTTTCTTTCTCTCTCTCTCTCTCTCTCTCTCTCTCTCTCTCTCTCTTTTTCTTTCTCTCTCTTTCTCTCTATCCTCTATTTTCTTCTTCATCCATGGACAAACAAAGTTTCGAAAAGTTGCTAACCTAGTTTTCACCGTAGAATTTCCGCATTTTCATGTCGTTGTTGCACATCCCTATACCTTATATATCTATATAACATGTACGTATACTCCTGTTACATTATAAACGTTTGTATCTATCTATATACCTACAGGTATATATATATATACACATACATACATACGTATGTATATACATACACATGTACATATATACCCATATCTCTATTCGTTCGTAGCTTCTTATCGTACTAAAGTCGATGATAAAATATATGTAATCGAGAATAATAGACAACATAATTATTATGGAAGTCCATGATAACGTTAATAATAATAATTATAATAATAATTATTATTATGATGATGATGATGATGATGATACATCGATGTCGTAACTTTTCATCTTTCTTTGTGAACGCATTATAAGCCGCACGCCTGCACAGTTTTGATAATTTCTTTTTATTTTCTTTTTCCTTTCTTATCCGTTTCCTTTCTTATCCGAATTAATAAAATATATATTAATGAATGAAAGTTATAAATGATTCTTCGAAACTTTGTCGACGAAACGCATAGATGTTCTTAATATTTCTTTTTTGCTTTTTTACTTTGATTTTCTTTTTTTTTCTTTTTTTTCCATTTTTTTCCATTTTTTTTTTTTTTTTTTTTTTTAATATCTTCGGATTAAACTTCCTCACGTTACAAGCATGGCGATAACAATAACCGCATGATATTTCGACGATAAGGTCGATATGCTGACGTAGACAGATATAAATCGATACACAGCTGAAATCTTATCGAAAACAGAAGAGAGCTCTAATGAAAAGTTATTGACAAAGTCGAATCGTCGCGTTCACAATTTCATTATTATATTCGATATTATATATATATATATATATATATATATATATATATATATATTTCGTTTACGTGTTTTATTGAAAAGAGATATGAAAAATAAAAAAGAAAGATAAAAAGGAAAGAAAAAAGAATCATATGTACGCTCGTTCATACTCATAAAATGTAATCGCGTCTCGTCCAGGTTGTTAAATGAATTTTCGAAAGAGTCGCCTACGATACTCATCACTTGAAAAGCCAATCAAGAGAACTTTCGAACTTACTTTTACTCTTACAAGAGTTTCCCAATTTGATTTATTCAACTTAGAAAGGGGGAAGGAAAAAAAAGAGAGAGAGAGAGAGAGAGAGAAAGAGAAAAAAGTTCGCGAGTAGACGGTACATTTCATAAATATCTAATCGCTAATACCGTAATAAAAAGTCCACTGCAAATAATAATCGAGTTTGGCCAACGATAACCTTTCGTCGCCTTGATCCGTACGACGAGATTGGTCCTCCGCAACTTTCGAAAAATCTTTCCAGGTTTTTACTTCTTTTTTTTTTTTTACTTCAAACAAATATCTCTCTTAGCGATTCAAATGTGTCGTTGTCGAAGTAAGTATATGTCGAATATCGGATCATCGAAAGCATGCATACGTCGAGTAACAGTCGACAAAGTGCATGTCGAGTAGCGGTCGACAAAATAGTGCATGTCGAGTGTGACTCGACATAGGTGTATGTAGCGAAACGTACGATGAAGCGCATTGACGTACTTAGTTATTATCTCGTACAAAAGACGACACATATCTACATAGTTCATAAAAATCGTCGTACGATCGATTTCATTTTATCGCGAAGAAATATTATTAGTTTTCATTGAACGAAGAAAGTTAAATGATACGGTGAAACGAGATGCCGAGTTTTTTCGATGATCTCGTCCAAAGGCGAGACGAACTATCGAAGAAGAAGAAGAAGAAAAAGAAGAAACAAACTGACAATGCAATGAGTGTTAAGAGAGAAAGAGGGAGATGTTGAGGGAGAGGGTGCAAGAGGGGAGGGAAGAGTGAGAGGTGAAGTCGATGTTGTCGCGCTCGACCAGCGGCGTGAAGAGAAGTGAAGGTGTACCACGTGATGTAACGCGTGCAATCACGATTCGAGCGCCTTCTTGAGTGAGCAAGACAGAGAGTTAGCAAGATAGAGAGTGAGAGAGAGAGAGAGAGAGAGAGAGAGAGAGAGAAAGAGAGTTAGCACTGCTACTCGTGGGATCGAGAAGTTCGCGCGCTTGCGCTCGCTCTCTGTCCTAACAGCCGACCGTCAAGGACGTTCACCAAGAGTGCCGCGAACGAGCCCTGGCCGTTCTCGAAAGAAAGAGATAGTGAGTGAGTGAGTGAGTGAGCGACCGAGTAAGAGAGAGAGAGATAGATAGAAATAGAAATAGAAATAGGAGGGAGAAGGAGAGAGAGAGAGAGAGAGAGAGAGAAAGTAAGCTTTCCGTCTACCCGCGAACCAACGAATTCGAGTCGATTCTCCGTTCGACTCTCGATCCGGCCTCGATCGGCCTTGGACGTATACATATATACCGTTCCAACTCGTATACGCGCGCGCTCGGCCGAACGAGCTGTTAACAGATTGGAGAGCAAGATCAATCGATCAGCATTTCTTTTTTATTTTTATTTTTCCATTGATTATACGTCGATTACGTTTATTATTTCTTCCTTACTCTTACTCTCTCTCTCTCTCTCTCTTTCTTTTTTTCTTTCTCCGTTTCTTTTCATTTTCATTACGTTGCGATATATTCTAATAAGATCGTCGTCTATAAAATACATAATGTACGCATTACGAGAAGTTGGTAAAATGAATGATATTATATACATAATTTCATTGTCATATGTTTTCTCTTTTTGTTGTCTGACTTTCCTCCATTTCATTCGATATTATTATTATCCTTTAAGCATCGATAGCAATTTAGAATTATCTACGATTATCTATTTCCTCTCATTATCTTACCTTACTATTAAATTAATGATAATAAAGCTATGTTAGATTTCGATCGAGTTCTCCCTCTCGACGACGACGACGACGACGACGACGACGACGACGACAACGAAGACGACGACGTGTAATTTCTTCAAATCTCACGAACACCGTAATCGTAGTCGGCTTAAATAGAATCGTAGTAGCTAGTTTGCCACTCTCAGCCCACTTTTACTTCGTTAGAAAAGTCTGGCCCGTATTATCAAGGCCATCGGGTTATCGATCAAAGCCGCGAGCAAGTCTCTAATAATACGAAAAACCGATCCCTTTCATCGAGCTCAATCGTTGAAAACTGAAACCTGCCTAACCTTAACTTCGAATTGCGCACGCGTGAGCTATGATAGGAATGTGCCTTTATTGGGCAATAATTAATTCAATTAATACCACAGTTAATTATTTCATTATTACTTGGATTATTCGTTAACAAAAATCGTTTCGACAAAACGCATGTCGAGTAACGGTCGACAAAGTGCATGTCGAGTAACGGTCGACAAAGTGCATGTCGAGTGTCACTCGACATAGTGCATGTCGAGTAACGGTCGACATAGTGCATGTCGAGTAACGGTCGACATAGTGCATGTCGAGTAACGGTCGACAAAATGCATATCGAGTATAATCGGAGAAAAATGTCAGACATCAACGAAATAGTTCTAGAAGACTTGGAACGCGAATAAAATGATTAATTAATAAGGAATCGTACGATCGAAGAGACGAGTCATCGTGACATACGGGCTACGTTATACGTGGAAAAACGAATCAGACGCATTTGCATTGACTGTCTTCTTATCCCTGAGTGACGTTACGCAAAAGGATATTAATTAAATGAGATAAACCGCAGGCAGTGGTGATCATAGAGACGTCGGTAAGAAAAAATAATTTAATTTCACGTTAGTAGTAGTTGCATCCATGACGCAATAATGTTTTGTAAAGATTACCGAGCTCGTTCTTTTACCTCGAGATATTTTCGTTTTTTATTTACTTATTTTTTTTATTTTCTTTTTTAACGTCTCTTCAATATCTCTAAATTTTATCATTCGATTATATATATGCTTTGTAGCAAAAAAGAATTACTTAGAACGTTATAAATGATGCATTTCTTTTCTCTCTCTCTCTCTCTCTCTCTCTCTCTATCTCTCTTTACCGCACGGCGGGAGTTCTTTCGAGCTGGACCGTTCGTTTCGTTTACGCGATGCTTTTTGTCGTGCGAACGCGAAGAACGTCTATTCTATCCCGATCCGGATTAGACGTTTGTAACGCTTCTGAACGCTTGAGGAAAAAAGTTTTGCATAATGTATAACGCTCTCGTTGTAAAGCGGTACCGCGACGGAAAACGTACTTACGTACATACATAGATAGATACATAGGCTTACCTAAGTACATACGTATGTACGTAGGTACGAGTGCTGCCAACAAAATCAATGACCCGTACCGAAGCTCGATACGACATTTTCTATAGCGATGCGAGAACGAGCAAACCACCTTCTTCTTCTTCTTCTTCTTCTTCTTCTTCTCCTCTTCCTCCTTCTCCTCGTTCTTCTTCTTCACTGGTTTCTTTCTAATTTCAACTTTTACGCGAAGAAAAAGAAATTTCGTATTTTCACACAATTCATTCGCTCGACTGAATCGAAACTCGTACATGAAATCGATAAAAATTACGTATTACGTGTATCGATAAAAAGTTGCAATAATATCGTTCGAATTATAGATATTAATCGTTTTGATTTATCATCGAAAAAAAAAAAAACAAATATAAAAAAAAGAAAAAGGAAAAGAGAAAAGAAACTTTGTCGAACACCCCCGACCGTAATACATATACTACTAGTTTCTACCTCTATAAAATTATAATACAAATTGAATCGCAAAGTCGTTCGACGAGAATCGGACACCTACCTGAGAGGCTCCTTTCGATTAAACTCGACGACATTTTTGCGATAAGTCGAACTCGCATAATTGCTATACCCACGAGCCGTTTCGCGGTAGCACTCGCCCAACGATTACGTAATCCTTGAATAATTATGATAAAAACCAGAGGTCTCAAGGCGGTGAATGCGTTCGCGAAAGAAAGTAGAGATACATATGTATCTTTATATGTATACACGTATGTATATACGTTTACGGATGACCCGAATGAAATCATTTAGCGGGTTAAAGAGTGATATTTTCGATATTTTCCTTTAGAAACATAATAACGAATTGAGAAAAAGGAAAGAAGAAAAACTCGGTTTAAGTAAAAAAATTATTTTTTAAATCGAAAGAAAAAAAACAGGCCGATTTAAATAATCTATATATATATATATATTTAATAGATATATATAATAAATTTTATCTATCATATACGTATAATAAATTTTTCTTCGAATAGTCCTTAGTGTTAGATCGAGATCGTAAAAACGATTATAGTTATATTCGCATGGTATGTCGCGACGGATAGCCTCCCTCATCCCTTATAATCTTCTCGTATTTGTAATCCGATCACGATCAACACATTTAAACTTGATATTTATTTTCTCCCCCTTTTCTCTCTTTTTTTTTTTTTTTTTTAAATGAAAGAAAATCATCGAAGAAGTCCCCTTGATAATAAGACGACGACCGATAAATAAATCGGTCGTCTTTAAAAATACATTTCTACCACAAGTTCGAACGTTAACATCGAAATGAGATGCACGTCGCGATATTTAGCGAAGAGTTTAGTGACTTCTATTCGATAAATCGTTCGAAAATTAGCGTATCGTCGTCGTCGTCGTCGTCGTCCTCCCCACCATTCCCACCGAATAATTAAAATTTATATACACAATCGCGACTCATAAAATCGTTTATTTATAGATATTGTGATAGGTTACTCTCGAACTCGAAAAGCTACGATTACGAAATTGCCCGAAGAGAAAATTATCGAAATGCAGAGAACGCGGATGATATTGCGAGAGAGAGAGAGAGCCAAGATGTTTAACGTAACAATGTGTAATTGGCAAATATATCTATACATAGATAGATACATATATTCCAACGTACATATATATATATATATATATGTATATATAAATACAACTTTCCTATTATGCCGGCCGGCGTCACATGCGATGAATCAACTCGCAATGAATTTTGAACGTCGCCCAACAAATTACAAAGTACTATTATTTATCGTCTTCATTTTTTCGTAGAGCTTGCGTGATCGATCATCACGCGCATTCATTCTTCTTTCTCTCTCTCTCTCTCTCTCTCTCTCACTCACTTTGTCATATCTATAACATTCTATTTCCATCGACTAAAATTTCAATCTTAAATAAATCTAATCGTTAGATCGTACCAAAAATGTAGATCGATTTAATTTCAAGTAGATATAGAAAGCCCTTCGTCGTTACGAGTATGTTAAAACTATTTACTAAAGAACGTGTACACATATGCATGTATACGAACACACACACACACACACACACAAATCTATCTATAGATATGTACATGCATACGATACGAAAGCGATAACTCGACTAGTAACGAGAAGTGTAGAGGGAAAAATTGGTTTTCCTGTCACTCGCGGTTCTGTTCGCGATTGCTCGCTGCTATTTCGCGACCTTCCACTCTTCGAAACTGGTGAAAAGCTAAGCTCAAGACTTTTGCATCCAGGATCAGGGTGTGGTAGGTAGGTAACGCACAAGGTTGACTACATTCACGCTCTCTGATGGCGCCATTATCTACCTGCTCGTACGTAAGAACAAACGAACGTACGAACGTACGTACGTACGTACGTACAAACGAATCGTCGTGGGGGGATAATCTATCGACTTCTAAAAAAGTTCTACTTGTTTCTCCAATCTATGCAATATATACCGACAATATTTCTCTATACTTTTCCTTTTTTTCTTTTTTTATTTTTCTTCTAATTCTATTACGTAACTCTATTCAACCATTTATGGCACACAAGAGATTCTTTTTTCTTTCTTTCTTGCTTTTTTTTCTTTCTTCTTATCTCTCTTTACTTTTTCTTTCTTTCTTTCTTTCTTTTTTTTCTTTTTTCTTGAAAGACAAGAATTAAAAGAGAAGCGAGCCGCGATAGTTTTACGACCTTGCCTTACTGGCCATGGAATCGATAAGGATTCTTAAATAATAAAATTGTAACATTTCAAGTTTATTACAGCATGTATTGCTGCCAGCTGTTATGCCAGTGAAAAGATCAATGTTTGATGAATCATTTGATACGCGTTAAAGGAAGATAGATTCAATCCCTTTCTAATCTCTTATTCAGAATGGTCGCAACGAAAAGACAAAGGAAAAGAGAAACGTAGAAATAAATAAATTAAAACAACGAACGAAGGGAAAGGAAAGGAAGAAGAAAGAAAAACAAAGGCAAAAAACAGAAACCAAAGAAAAAAGAAAGGAAAGGAAAAAAGAATTTCAACACGTTTCAAGTTATACAACGTGAAACATAAGTTATAGCAGTTGGCAAACATTAACCTTCGCTTATGAAGAAACAATTCATTTTTTGACGAATATTAATGCATGACTTTTATAGTTACGTGCGCGCGTTATAAAGGATTAAATTAATTAAATAATGATAATAAGTCGGATATAGGATAGATTGAAAAAAAGATATAGAAAATAAAAGGGAGAGAGAGAAAGAGAGAGAATGAAACGTTGACGATAAACGACGTTACGTTACACTCGAAATATGTATTTGCATAGACGGTAAAACGTGCAGAAAGATAGAGAGAGAGAAAGAGACAAAGGACGGAGCAACAGAGATAGATAGAAAGAGAAAGAGAGAAACATGTGAAAGGTACGAAAATACCCGGGAGGTTTTAACGTCCAGTAGTCTTTTGCGGGTAAAAGCAGTCGTGGCCACTATTAAACTAGCAACTACAATCTACGAAACGCGAACGATGTTGCGATAATGTCAAGAGCAACCGGTGCGTCCGATTCCTCGCACGTGCACGGCCGCACGACGAACCTACGAGAAAGAGAAAGAGAAAGAAAAAGAGAAAGAGAAAGAGAGAGAGAGAGTGAAAGAGAGAGAGAGAGTGAAAGAGAGTGAAAAAGATTTTTTTTCTTCTCGTTCATTTTAACATTTAATATACGATCGTATTCGTTTTGAAATCCTTCCTATCTTGTAAATCTTTTTCCGATAGATCGTTCTTGAATCATTGAATGAACGAACTATGAACCATTGACGTTTCGATCAACTGATTATTACAAAAATACATTACATTTACAAAAATATATTAATCTTATGCTAATCGTGTCGGTCATTTAAATTAATTCTTGACAAGAATTAAACGACACGACAAATACTATCCAACTTGTAATCATTTTTTTTTATATATATATATACATATATACTACACGTATGTATTAAGAAAGAAAGGAAAAAAATGAAAGAAGAAAAAAGCAGATCGAACGATCATCCTTTAAAGTCAAATGTCGCCTTGGATCATCGATTTAATCGAGACACTAACTACCGCTTCCGTCTGAATTTACATTATGCATATACCCTTCCCCTTTAAAGTTCACACGTCGTTCATTGGAAATGAGAATCTTTGCTCGTTTCTAAGTATTACAAACCTATTGTGAGCCGTTAAACGAGCATCCTCAATGTGATCACTACGCTACTTCATAAATCATCATATATCGTACTTCTCGCACGTATGTAACTGTTTAAATATCATTAGGTTAATAAATATCGTTAATCACTAATTATCCTTCTGTAAATCTTAAAAGGCACGATTTTCTCTTTGAATATTATCTCGACTATTATTAATCAAATTTCTATCTCACGTAAAATATAATATAGAAAATGTACTTAGATATATATATATATACATATACATGCAGATATATAGACATATTAAATAAATAAAAGAAGAATATATATTTATGAATTTGTCAGTCGCTTCGATAGTACCGATAGATCGATACGCAAACAATTTTCTAATACAAGTTTGAAATTATAAATTTTATCATTATAATTTCTCCAAAATTACATCATCAAGATTTTTCCTTATATAGGTATACATGTACATGTATACACACATACATACATACATATATATTTATATGTATAGGTATATATTCGCGAATAGACGTACATGCACGCAAATATACGTACATATATGTATCTCTGTCAACCGTCTGTTATTAACATTCACTCAACGACCATTCGCATTCCTCGCCTGAAACGGGCCGTGCCAGATTTACTTAGCCTTTTACCCGACTATTTATTTAAAATACAATATTATTAATATTAATGAATTCTTACCGCGTAAATATCGTGCCCGTAATCGTAATTGCGAAAGTTCACCGGAGCGAAGGGAAATTTATAGAACGGTCGTTAATCGATCGTTTATATACGAGTTTTCTTTCCTTTTTTTCGTTTTTTTTTCTTCTTCTTCTTCTTCTTTTTCTTCCTATTACTACGACAAAATTGCTTCGAACAATTACGATAATACGATTACGAAAAAGAGAGGGAGCGAAAAGAAACATTTCACGAATTAATACAATTTTTTGTCATACATACATACACACACACACACACACACATATATATATATATGAAATTATATAAAAATTTGTGTTACTGAAAATTTCTATTTACTTACAAAAAAAAAATGTATGTACAATTTCTTTTCATTTTCACTTTGAAAAATTTCTATTTACTTAGAAAAAAAAAAGTATATATAATTTCTTCTTATTTTCACTTTGAATTAAATCGAATCAATAAAATCTATTATAACAAATTCAAAGTTTCGAATTGAATGTATCAATTATTATTTATCTTTTCTTTTTTTTTTGTTTCGTTATCTTAAAAGATTGATAATTCAAATAAACTATAAATAATCGTAGACATAAGTACCCTTCTGTCTCTGAACGACAACAGGATCTCTTAGAAAAACTTTTTTCTTCAATTTTTTTCTTTTTCATTTCTTTCTACTTATCTTTAATTCTTTCATATTCTCTAGTACGGTAGCAATCGCGAACCTTCTTACGATCGAGATCTAGGTCAATCGGTTGCCAAGCAACCGAACTCACTATGAGCTCTCTTCCCACGCGTCATCACTAACCAATTGCGTTATACGCGTAATGCTTGCCCATCGTTTTGTGTCTGTCTTGTGTCTTCTTTTTCTTCGTCTTCGTCTTCATCTTCTTCTTCATCTTCGTCTTCATTTTCATTTTCATTTTCGTTTTCGTTTTTGTCTTCTTCTTCTTCTTCTTCTTTATCTTCGTCTTCATTTTCGTTTTTGTCTTCTTCTTCTTTTTCTACTATTTTTCTATCTATTTCCTAATTACCTCGAAAGAATTTGAAAGAATTCATATGTCATAACGATTCTAACAAAAAAAGACTGCTTGAATCGTAATATTAGAAAACTCGCACGTGTTACTGAAAAATCGTTGAAAACAAATCTACAATACATATATTATATAATTATAGCATAGATATGTATATGAAAAAAAAAAAAACCGAACACAAATAAAAAATAAAAGAAAAATCCGGAAAATCACTGAATAAGACGCGTATGAATTCTATGGAAAAATATATTTTATCAGAATTATTATTTATTCCTAAAGTTAATGAATATAAAAGTTACATAGCTTGACAATAATTAGTCGCCTTCACTTTATATATCTATACACACACACACACACACACATATTCGTAGCAGCACGAAACTAATGCTATTTACCAACTACACCATGTCATTAGCTCGTCGACGAGACGGCGACGCTGATTTCATTTCGGTGTGCACACGAGCATGTCCATAGTCGAGATCAATTAACGAGACTAGAAAATGTGTTGGTAACGATGCGATGCTTCGCCGATGGAAATAGCGGTTTTAACCGATCGATTCTCCATTTTGGATTCGTTAGTAAATGCATTTCTCTTAATATCCTTCTGTTTCAATCTATTTATGTATTATATGATGAATATGAATACGTTATTCATATATATTATATATATATATATATAAAAGAAGATAAAACGTAAACGCACAATCGTAAATATTTAACGATCCATTGGGATTTGTTTTCTAATTAAATAAAATTTTTAATGATTTCTAAACAACGAGATATTAACGACGACCAAACGAATAAAATCTATCGGTTCTTTCACAAATCCTTTCTAAAAATATATTTATCGTTGAAATAATATTTGACGGTACTATTTCGAGGAATCTAATTTAAAAAAAAAATTCATAAGAAATTCGTTCGAGAGAAGGTCAAGCGAAATAAAGTTCGAAGATAACAATTTTCTTTTATACGTTCAAGAGGACTCGACAAATAATGCATACTATCGTAGTGATACATACCTACATATGGATTCACTCTATTCGAACAGTTACTATCAACACGATCGCACCATCCCAACTTGATAAAGTTCAAAGGTCGTATATGCAATATCGTAGAAATATCCTTTGACATTTCTCGTTAAATCTTATACAACGACCTGTCAAAATTGTGATAAGATTATGATAATATAGAATTTACATTCAACATTTTCACTTCGGTTATGCTTTTATTTATAAATAAATAAATTCAACTTAATTAATAATAAATCAATCTGATCGATGCTATTAACAATGTATTCGATGAATAATTAATTCGATTTAATGGGGCTGTAATATTATAATAATAATAGCAATAATAAATGTTTTAATATAATGTAATAAAAAAAAAAAAAAAAAAAGAAAATAAAAAAAAAATAAAAAAACGAAAGAAGAAAGACAAGAGAAAAAAAGAAGAAATTCGTCGAACGAACACTTAATAAAATATTTCAAAAATGAGGAGACACGAAGGCGCTTGTTCGACTGTCTCGGTGATACAGATAAAGACTGATAGGTATTATTTCAACGAAACTAACAGAGTTTAATTGATGATATACTGTTGGTTTGTGTGTGTGTGTATGTGTATATATATATATTGTTTTTGTTGCTGTTGTTGTTGTTGCCGAAGCATTGACATTGGTGAGAACGTATCGTTAGAATAACCTTCTTGTTTACATCGTTTGTCTTTCACGTAGGTGTGGCCTTTGCTTTACCGAAGAAACACCAACGATATTAATCACACACATACACTTTGACAAAAACATCTACACATATATAAGACGAAGCATGTAATTCGATCTCACCTTTACTTATTTATCGATATTCACAAAATCGAGTATTTTCAAGTATGAATCATCATTAAAAAATACATTAAACGTTTACATCACAATAAATATATTTGTAAAGTTAATAGATCAGAATATTCGAAATAACGATCGAAGAATTAATAGAGTAATCAATTTTGCTATGTAATAGATACGAATGTAATATTAATTTTTTTTTTTCACGAGAGTGAAATAATTTTTATGATTAATAAACGATAATACACGTGTTAAAGGAATCACCGAACGGTAAAATAATATCGTAAGTAGATTCATAACGAGCTATATAAACTATCTATTTTACTTTGGTAAATGCATTTTTTGCAGAAAACAACAATGTATACATCGTCCGAGGTCTCTCTTTATGTAAATACGTGATATTCGAATAACATCTCCTATCTTTCTTTCTCTCTCTCTCTCTCTCTCTCTCTCTCTCTCTCTCTCTCTCTCTCTCTCTCTCTCTCTCTCTCTCTCTCTCTCTCTTTCTACCTCTTCTCTTCTTTTATTCTCTATTCCTGCCTTTATCCGCACGTCACGATGCTATGAGGAAATGTAAAGATATTACTGCTTTATTATAGCTTATTACGATATATAGCATAATGCCGTTTTAACGCGCAACATCTATGGGTCGAATAAAAACAGTCTTGCACAATTTCAAAATTTCAATAATATGTATTTATGTGTATATATGTACGTATCTACGCGTATTTACCTAAATATATACATTTTTATCGCGTATATCGAGTTATCATTTTTATCAAAATTAATCGTGTAAGAAGTTAATGTTATAAAAGTGTTCATGAAACACGTGCGTATTATATAAAAGAAAAAGAAAGAAAAGAAAAGAAAAATAAAATTATATTTCGCCTTCTTTTTCATTGACATAATCCAATTATATATTATTAACAATGCTATTCTATTAGTATAGTTAATTAAAAAGTGAATTCTCCTCATTATCTTCTATTTCAATTAACGGAACGATATTATCAATTAAAAGTGAAACAGGTGTACCGAGATTCGATATCGCGTGTCGAAAAATTAAAAGTTTACAATATAACGCGAATAGTATGTATATATATATATATATATATGTGTGTGTGTGTGTGTACATACACATGTATGTATGTGTATACACAGATACATATTGTTAACTAATTTCGATAACGTAGAGCACGTAAATAACCACTCGTGCTAACGCATTTCAATAAGATTGAGCTCAATGTTATCGTAACGACACGTGTAATGATAATCAATGTATAATACCAAGCCAAATCATGTTTCTCGATGCAAATCGATGAATCTTTATTTTTATCGATCGTTTGGATAAGCTTTTAATTAAGACGTTTCACACTTTTAACATATAGAATTAATAATTAATTATACGCTTATGTACATAAATTATGTTACTAAAGCAGACACTAAACGATATATGTATATGTTAGTCATGTAAGTACGCAAATGTGTACCATATAAAGAGAGAAAGAAGGAGAGAGAAAGAGAGAGAGAGAGAGAGCAGTTGAAGTCGATGCACCGGTGTAACAGCAACAAGTGTCAGGGAGAGTTAAAGGAGAAAGAAAGAGACGGAGAGAGAGAGAGAGAGAGAAAGAGAGAAAGAGAGAGAGAGAGAAAGCTTGATCTCTTATCTTTGACCTTTGCTTCTCGAACCCTTTATCTATCTATATATTATATATATATGTATGTATATATAAAAAATAAAAAAACTACTCGTGTAAATTTTTATATGGAAAAGAAAAGTAAGATTTTCGTAAAAATTTCATAGTAATAAAAAAAATTAAAATGAAACGACATATTTACGTATTTTAGAAATGGAGATTTCTTATTAAATTAAAAATCGATGAATTTTTATTGAATATATACATGCGCGCGTGTATATATATATATATATGTACGTAGAATAATACCTATATTATTTCCATAATATTTTCGTTACGTTTCATCGATCGTCTTATCTCTCGCGTTATCTCGATATACATATTAACCGAGATTTTCCATTCTCCGTATACTTCTTACGTATGTGTATGTAAATAATTAAATATATATGTATGTATGTATATATACTATATAAAGAAAGCCACATATTATAAAACGATTTCGTTGCAATATTGCGGTATACACTGCGAAAAAATATTTTTAAAAAGAATTCATACAGTGGAGTAATTAATCGGGATAAAAAAATAAATAAAAAAATAAAAAAAGAGAGAGAGAGAGAGAGAGAAAATAAAAAAGGAACAAAGAAAAAAAAAAAGAAACAAATAAGCGAATTTATAGAAACGATCGACGAAAGCAAATGTGATACTTCGATAAAAAATAATAAAAATTAAGACAGCTACGAACAAAAAAAGAATCTTATCCTTATTTTATTATATTGTTTTTCGCTCTTTCCATATGCTCCAATTTCTTCTCTTTCTTTCTTTCTTTCTTTTTTTACTTCCATTCTTTTCTTTTCCTTTTTTTTTTTTGTTGCAATCGATCCAATCAAAGTCTCCTTTTCTCTTGACGACTAATCCAGTAGAGAAAACGAGGAGGGAATCGGATCGAGCGGTAAACAACAAAGTCGTCTGTGATTGTTTGCTCGTTTATCTGCTCGTTCTGATAAGAGCGCTCGTCGTTGACTCGTTAACTCGCCACTGACATCGTATTGCAACTAACTCGACACGATAAATACACACCTACAACCCATGCACACACACGTCTGTATTTATTTACACAGACGTTAGAATGAACATTGACTAAGGGCTTTAATGTGATTAGAAAATGAAACTTTCACTTGTACGATCTTCCTACGATGTAATTTGATTATAAATTCTCTCTTCTCAATCTTTTTTAATCTTCGTTATATAATTGTTATAATAAATTCTAAGAATTAAAAATTTCGAAGAATCCATTCATACACTTACATCGTCGAAAACATTCTTGAGATATTCTTTTTTTTTCTTTCTAATACATGTATCAGTGCTCTTCTTGAATAATTGCATAAGGCAGAACAAAAATGAAAAAAGAAAAAAAAAATTGTTGACTCATATCAAAGCAATTATTTCGAAACACGAAATAATCGTTTCCTGTTTTTCTTTCTTTTTTTTCATTCTCTTTTTTTTCCCTTTTTTTTTTTTAAATATTTCCTACTTAGCAAAGAGAAGACGGAAATCACGAACGGAATATATTCTCTCCCTCTCTCTCTCTCTCTCTCTTTTTCTAAGTGTTAGAATATTTTATGACTGCTTATCGTTACACCGCAAGCTTGACCAAAAAAATTAAATACAAAATAAAAAACAATAGAACAATAGTTTCCTTCTTTCTTTTCCCTTTTTTTTTTTTAACACATTTTCGACGTATCCATTGTATAGATGACCTGACATTTTTGTTCGTTCGTCTGGCCGGATGTGTAAAATAAAGATCGAATGAATAGATACGAGATGTCCTCCTACGGTTGAGCAATTAGAGTCGTTGTACCAAACTAATTTTACAAACCTAACGATCTAAGGTTTTTTTTATACATACGTACGTGTACGATGACCTGACGGATAATATAGAAATTTGTATATAAGCGCTGATTTGTTATACATAATTGATCGTCGATTAGTAAAAATTTATATGCTAGAATAAAAAAAGAGAGAGAGAGAGAAAGAAAGAAAAAAAAAGGGAAAAAAGATCGAAAAGAAAAATTTATCTTATATAATTAATTTCATTAAATTTGATTATTTTATATGCACGTTGAGGACTATACATATATACATACGTAATACATACATAAATTATCATGATTACACCAAATAATTAATACACGACGATATTAACGTTTCGATTAAAATTTATACAGATGATAATTCGCTTACTACTACTATTTTCTTTTTCAAGCGCATGTACGTATTGGTTAAATAAAAATTTCCCAAGCGAATAAGAAAAAGAAACAGCAAAAGAGAAAAAAAAAATGATCTTAATTTCTCAGCTGGTGGTAAAGAACGATTCGTATTTTTGTCGATTTTTTACTTACTGAGACTTTCCCGTGTTTACTATAAAAAGAAACGTCTTATTTATCGACGAGAATGCTTGCTTGGTATCCTTTATTTACGTATGCACTTTCGATTCTCTCTCTCTCTCTCTCTCTTTCTCTCTCTATTTCTGTTAGCACAAAAGCATTGCAAAATCGTTGTCGCAGAAAAGGAGAGGAACGAAGCAAGCAAAGGCATACCGACTCGATTGTTGGTTATCAGCTGATCGAGGAATAAAAGAAGGTCTCGGTTCGTTAGATACGTTGAGTGAGATAAATGATTAACAATTTACAACGTATGTGTAAAAAATGAAGATACTTAGAGACATATTAGAGGAATATGTACGTGTGTACATATACATATATATATATATATATATATATAAAAATAAAAATAAAAATATGTGCGTATGTATCGGTGTATATGTATGTGTATCTTTCGATATGATTTTACAACGTCGTGTTTACTTACTTTTTAAAAGCCATTATCTCCAAGCTGATCGACGATTAGTTCTATTAATAAAATCGTTAATTGAAGATAAAACTTGTATATAATTCTCGTTGAGGATGTGTTGGCTATTCGTTCTAAAGTAATCGAAGTATACTACTACTACTATAGTAACAATATCGAACGACAAAGAAACAAAGATAGAGACAGAGATAGATAGATAGATATAGAAACAGAGAGGGAGAGAGAAATAGAGATAGAGAAAGAAAAGAACACAAACGGAAATTACAAATTTTTATCCATCCGACACCTTCAAGACACGAACTCGTTCTATCGTTAGATATGATACGAACGTGATGGGATGTGTGTCTCGTCGTCTATCTCTTTCTTTCTTCAATTCTTTCCTCTCCTCTCCACTCCTCTTCTCTTTTCTTCTTTACTCTACTCTACTCTTCTCTTCTCTTCTCTTCTCGAACGTCTGACCTTCGCGAGTAACAGAGCGAAAGTGAATAAAGCGGAAGGACGACGCAGCCATATGATTTATTATTCCGCACGATTCCTTTAAGAATATCAACCAAAGAGAACGAGAGTTTGTATTTTTTTCCTTCTTCGACTGAATATTCTAATAATTGGAGGTTTTGTTACAACGACATTGCAAAAGTCATTCGAACGTAGTCCTTATGTTTATATAGGCGTATACGTATGTATGTTTACATATAAAGATTTTAATTTATTCTTCGTCTTCTTCTTCTTCTTCTTATTATTATTATTATTATACATATACACACATATACATATATATATATATATTTAAATGATAAATGTTAATAGTTGTGTGATAGATGAGAAAAAAGCTTGTTTAAATACATAGGTATTATTATCGTGATTACAACGTGTTTAAACGAACTCATCGTCGTGTGTAATATAAAGCCAAGTTATGAATATTAAATTTCAAAGGGAAAATTTATGAGGTCGATAATGAATGTAATATAACGTTGTAAAATAACGGATAAAGCTAACTATTATAACGTGTAATTAAATATGGTTTAATAATAAAAATATATATATATATATGTGTGTGTGTGTGTATGATTAAAAAGAAAAAAAAATTACATACGTGTTTACTTATAATATAATATGGTATAATATATAATAACTATATCGAGAAGTGGGTATTTGTCGAATCGATAATAACTAATGGAAAGTTTTCTCTATTTATCTAACTACATAATACTACTTTCTTCCTTTCTTTCTTTCTTTCATTCTCTCTCTCTCTCTCTCTCTCTCTCTCTCTCTCTCTCTCTCTCTCTCTCTTCCTCTTTCTCTCTCTAACATTTTTTTTAGCTCGTTATCTTGCGCAATAATACAGTTTTCTCAATAAAATAACGCGTTCTCGAGTGTCGACCGCAGAGAGTCGAGGCTCTCGCGTTAAACTCGAGTCCGATTTCTCGGAGGCCTGACTAACGGGAGGCTGTGTTATTGTAGAAGTCTCTCACGTAGTCACTACTATATCTCGAATAGAACCGATATTTTCTAAGTAATACGCGGTATCGTATTTTTAAATTGTCCTTCCGTTCGTTACGGGTCTATGTACGAATACATACATGCGTATACGTACGCATGTACGCATATACATACATACATACATTTATATATATATATATATATATATATATATATATATATATAATCCTAGTGCATATCCTTTTAATTCAATTTAAATCAAATGTTTGCTCGTACAAATAATTTGTTTCATCATTATATTAATCTAAGTGAATTATTGGAATTTAATAGATTTCTTTTTCATTTCTTTTTATTTATTTATTTTTTTTTTTTGGTATTACCTCAAAGTTAATATTCTAATATATTACATATGCGTACACGCATACATACATAGATTGATTTAATCGTACATTTATGTATATATTTTTTAAATGATTTAAAAATCACGAGGCTTTTTTCACGGATAATCCATAGTACAAGTTAACTCCTTTTAAATTCTGTTAGAGTAAAGTCGATTGAGCGGTTAAAGTCGAAAATCTATCTCGTAAAATAGGTTCTCTTCGCCTTTTTTGTGAAAATCGTATGTACGTGTTACTAAGAGGATCGACGAATAAGGATCGGCCGTACGCATTTTATACTTTTATCTGTGTTTGTCTTGTTCTCTCTATGTATGTGAATATAGCGAATAGTCGGTGTAGACGACAAATTGATCATTGAACGAAATAACTCCGCTTGTCTCCGTTCGAAGCTTACGCAACGTTTATACGCTTGCATTCGCTCGACCGATAACTTTTCGCGCTCCCTTTTCTCTCTCTCCCTTTCTAAAAGGATATCTCCTAAGTAATAATAATTAACACTTATGTTCAATTGTGTTTCATCGATAAATAGAACGAAGAAATATATATTAAGGGAAACAATATAGAAATATTAAACGTTAATTAACGTTATATGGATTAGGATGATTCTCTGTCTCTGTCTCTTTCTAAAGACTATTTCCTAAGTAATTTATAGTCACATTCAATTCTGTCCTATCGACAATTAGAACGACTAAATATATATTGCGAGAAACAATAGAGAAACAATGGATATTAAATCAAATATTGTACCAACTAAAGATGAAATGCATTGTTTCATTGACTATGGATCTATTTGTGTATGTAAATATGTTATATATAAATTTAATTATCATGAGTATTAATCGAATGAAAAAAAAAAAAAAAAAGATTTACAAGGATCATTGAAGAATTCACTTAGCCGAGATTGCATATATTTTATGCAAGGTTAACCAGCCATACTAATTAACGATATATTTGAAAGAGTCCAATAATGTTACGAATTTATACGAGTAGATGACCAACATTATTTTAAAAAAAAAGAAAGAAAAAAAAAGAAAAAATTTCTTATTCTCTCTCTCTCTTTCCCTTCTTCCCTCTCTCTATCTCTATCTATTTATAATCTATCTATCTATCTATCTATCTATCTATCTATCTATCTATCTATCTATCTCTGTCTTTTCTATGCAGTCATTCGCGTTACTGGCAAAGGAATAAAATTACTTTTTATAGCTTTGGTAATTACCGCAAGAATGTTAAGAATCCGAACGACCGCGAAAACAGAATGTATTTCTTTGAATGTGTCTTGTGGCTGGGGGCTACTGTAAACTCACCCCAGCAAAAAAAAAAGAAAGAAAAAAAGGATAAAAAAAAAAGAAAAATAGAAAAGAAATCATTGTAATAAATAAGATAACGTAGTACGTAAAAGTATTACTACTATGTGGAAATGAAAATACATATATACATATATATATATATAGGAAAAAGATCTGAAAACGAACGGGTTGCATTTTAATAATCGAATATCGCAGATTGGAAGGACTCCCTTTCGTAGGTAGACCTTTTGTCTGTCCTTCTCGTATCTCCCGAGATCGTATAATTAGTCGACATGTGGATATAAACGGGTTCTCGGATTTCATTTTTTTTTTATTTTTTTTTTATTCTTTATTATTATTATTACTATTATATTATTTATTATTTATTTGCATATTATTTTTATTTCTATTTTCTCTCTCTCTCTCTCTCTCTCTCTTTTTCTTTTCACCGTCGGTTTTATGGGTGGTGGTGATCTCAGAAATATATTATATACCCTATACACGTAAAAGAGAAAGACAGAGAGGTATCTCGACTTTGTGATATCACGATATACATTTGTCCGGTCCAAGCCTTTGGCTATAAGAAAGAGAGAGGTTGAGTAAAAGAGAGAGGGAGAAGGCAAGAGAGTTGAAACCAGGCAGGCTTGCACCAATCCCCAAGAGATAATTCTCAAAGCTTATTATACGAAATATCAAGGCCTTGCCTTTCTATGCTCCGACATGTATAAGAACGTGGACCTACAGTTAACTATGTATAATATATATATATATATGCATGTGAATGTGTATGTAGGTACCTGCAACGAGAGAGAAAGAGAGAGAGAGAAATCGAAAGAGACACGTGTACGTATACAAGTGTATTCTATTGAACTTTTTTTTTTCTTTTATCACATACACCCACGATTTAAACTTTTAAATAGATTTTTTTTTAAAGACATAGTTTTCAAAGTTTCACCACGTGCGACTATTATGGAGAATAATTTTTTTTCCGACTAACTATTTATAATTCCTTCCATATGGAAGAAACGAACGTTATATTGTGTAAAAATAATATTGAGAAATACGTTCGAAATGTAAGAAAATTTGGCCTCCTTTGATCGACTTTCTTTGTTTTCGCCCTGTGGCGCATTGGCCATTTCAAAAGCAGTCAGTGCAAAAAAACAGCTACGCTATTACTCAACTACTCAATCGGTCGGCCTTTCACGAATATCGTACGTACACACACACATACCAAACACAAAAATATATATATATACATAAAATCGAGAGAGTGATGAATCCAATAAAGCTTAGAAATCTTTACGTGTATGTGCATATATATACACATATACGTATATGAAAATACGAAAAATAAAATATTAAAAAAAAAAAAAAAGAAAGAAAAAAATGAAGGAGAAAAAGAAAAAATAAAGAAATAAATAATAAAACAATCGTACGGTATCTTGAAATGGTAGAAATAGAAGAAAACGATGAAATCGATGAGATCGATCCTTCGTTTCACCCGGGATAACAAAGTCAGACTTTGTTCGGTAACATTTCTATATCGTTTCTAGTTTCCGGGGTGAAAGGTCGTGTCTACCGAATACATACTTCAATAGAATAGACTGGAACACAATCCAATGCTTTTTCAATCGTCTTGCAGTTAGATCAGTTATTTATCTTTCTGTACGTTTGTATATACGTACGTACGTACACATGCATATGTATATATAGCTATCTGTATATATAAATATATGTACTGACCATATCCAATACACACGACTGTGTTTTTCCTTTAAAAACAGGAAACGAAAGACGAAGACTCCGACCATTATCTATTATGACTAATGTCCTTAGAAGTTTAGCACTTTTATTTCCTCTTTTCGTTTCTTTTTTTTTTTCCTTTATTAATGATACACCACAAGGATATGATTGTTACGATTACTAAAAATAGATCTTAAATTTTCTATGTACATATGTAATAGTACAACGAGCTGATTATTATTATTATATATTAAAAACAAAATAAAAAATATATATACGTATATGTAAAAAAAAAAAAAAGAAAGAAAAAAGAAAAAGATGGAGATTTTTTCGAAATAAACGTGACAGATAAAAAAGAATGTAAGATGGATGGCTCGAGTAGTTACGTAAAATGTTCGACAGATTTCGTCCCACGCTAGAGAGAGAGAGAGAGAGAAAGAAAGAAAGAAAGAAAAAAAAAAAAGAAAAAAAGGTAAGAAAAAAGAGAAGTTATGATACGCGATTCGAAGAATCGTATTTTTAGATATAAAATTGCTTTTAATATTTTCGAGACTGACTATCACGAACTCTCTCACTCTCACTCTCATTCCTCCCCCTCTCTCTTTCTCACTCTCTCGATCGTTTCGTCAACACTTTAGCTCCTACACTTTTCATCGATGAAACGAACGGAAGAGATTACTTAAATTAGTCACGATGAATGGCTTTATTATACACGCGCAAAGAGCAAAAGAAAGAAAGAAAGAAAGAAAGAAAGAAAGAAAGAAAGAAAGAGAAACAGAGATAGAAAGAACGAACGAGAGAAAGAGAGAATGTTCAACGGTAGTTGGCATTAAATAAGCGTTCTCTTTCTCACTTATTATAATGTATGCGATCTCAAGCTGATCTTGGCTTACGAGCAAAAGAGTAAAAGTAAATTTCTGACCAGTCAACTCACGCACCACTGAGAGCGTCATGGAACGAGAGTGAATCGCTTTTTCGAGTCCTTGATCCGCAAATAGCATCACCACCGGGCCAAAGACACGTGAAAATGAAAACGAAGGTGTCCCTCTTCCCCTCTCTCTATCCACATCTCTCTTCTTAGCCACCCCACCACTACCATTACCACGATTCCTCCCTTCTCTCTCACTCTACATCTCGTGACTTCGTTACACGTTCGTTATGTAATGGAATTGTATTAAGAAATATTTCGACAAATTCGAAAACACAACGATCTATTCGATAAAAATTTGTCATCACAATGTCGACGTCGTTGACGTCGTCATCGTTGTTGTTGTCGTAAGAAAAAAATAGTGTGTGTCTGTGTGTGTGTGAAAAGAGAGAAAAAAATATATTTATCGTTCGGTTAAAGAAGGTAATTAACATCTTCGTACTTTCGCTTAATTATCATAACAGCCGACAATGTAACGGATCGTATGACAACTTCTGTATAGATCTATCGTCGTAAAATAAATAATTACGTTGTGAGTAAGTCGTTTACTCGTGACATAATTAATTACTCGTTACGTATAGTTGACGTATGTGTGATGTATGCAAATGTCAAACTTGTGTTTGAAAACGCCGATGGTGGCATCGTCTTGAAGAAAAAGAAAAGGAAAAAACAGATAAAGAAAAAAGAAAGAAAAAAGGAATAAAAAAGAAAAGAAAATTACAGAAAAAGAAAGAAAGAAAGGGCAAAAGGAGAAAAAGACAAATTATCGCGCTTTTAATTGGGCACTTTCAATATACATTATTTATAATTATATGAGATATCTTTAACGTTGTAACAAACAGATAGAAATAATTTATCAGCGAACAGGAAAAACTCTAATTATTCTACGTCTATCTAATACACAATATCTACGTATGTACGTATATATGTATATATGTATGTACATAAGTACATCGTATTACGTCCATCGTACCGGTCATAGTGCAGTATTCCGGTTGGCCTAGTCTCGTGTCGGTTCTCCCGAAGGATCGATGGGTCGTTGCCCTCTCTCACGTCTGCAGCAAATGCGAAGGTGGCAGGAGAACTCTATGCCTTACGTCAGGACTATACTATACTCAACGTCCTTGCCGACGCCCTTTTCCTTATCGTAGAAAATTCCAAACTAACAATTCTATACGATCTATTTCATTACTCCCGATTTCATATCAATCGAGATACTATTAGTTTTTGAGATATTATTAGTCGATTATATCAATAAAATTCAAATAAAATTACGATAAAAATTATTTATCATTTGAACAAATTTCAGAATAAAAAATCCTACGTTATACGTTTTTTTAAACGTGTGTGTTTATTTAATTAGAGACTCGAATGAATTTCGTAATTACATATGAATGAATTCTGAGTACGGATTAATTAATCACTAATTCTCATCGAGTTTCACTCATTTCTAATTCCACGACGTATACATTCAAAGGGTCTCTCATTCAAGTTACTCGTTTTACACTAACCTTTCCGTAATGGGAAGATCTATCTATCTATCTGTCTATCTTGAATGCATCAACGTGGATCAATTTATGTATGTATACGCGCGCACACACACACATATCAGAGATACATATTAGGTCTTCCAAGTAAATTGGAAAAACTTTCGCCGATTAGAAACGAAGATGCAGAAATACGCAAGGAGAAGCCTTTGACGATACGGAAGCAAGCAATTTATGAGAAGATTCCATCGATCGTAGTACTCAACTATCTTATGTACGTATTCGCGTGTGCGTATATATGTATGTACTTATGTCGCTTCGAAATGCTCGCGGAGGAATGCACAGAGAAAAAAAAGAGAGAGAGAGAGAGAGAAAGAGAAATAAAGAAAGAAGGGAAGGAAGAAAGAAAGAAAAACGATGCAGGATCGTTCGGTAAAATGTATTTTATAGCTTGCGGTGACTTTCTCTAACAAGTAAGTAACGAGCTGAACAACATTTACTTTTAACTATTGCAATCAAGAAATATCCACGAAGAGAGAACGAAATATATATATTTATCTCGAATTCAATAAAATTTTATTTTATTTAGTTTTTATAGTTTATTTTTTTTTTGTCATTATTATCCGAAATATTTGTACTATGTAAAATAATTTCGTTGCATTTCCAATTGGTTGGATGGCTGTTACTTCATTATTAAATGTTTGTTTAATATCTTAAATAAATTGTCAATTTATGATGAAATATTAAGCATGGTATTTAATTATTTCTAGTGATAATCAAAATATTGATCGAAATATTCATATATATATATATATATATATATATATATATATGTGTGTGTGTGTATATGCATTTATTTTGCAATATACTTACCAATAATTAGTAAAAGTACTGATCAAATAAAAAGAGATATTTCCAGTTCTATAAATAAAATGTGATATTTTCTTTTAATTCAATCTTGTTTATAGATATGTATCTCTAATAGTTATTAAAACGATACTAACAATAAGATCAACATTTTGTCGTTGGCGTGCAAAGGGCACGCGAGTTTGTTAATTCGATCGACGTTGTATGTAAATGCGAAGAGAAAAAAAAAAGAGAGAGACAAAGAGAGAGAGAGAGAGAGAGATCTTGCGTCATGTAACAAACAAAACATTAAACTCGAACGTGTAGGCAACATAAATTATGCGTTCTTTGTCGCATATACATAGATATATGTAAGTAGATATGTGTCGCGAATGATCCTAGAGACACTGAAAAATAGTTGAACTGTTTTCTTCAAATTCCACGCCAATATTTCAAGCTGAATATTTCTATATTTTTTATTAACTAACTATTTTAGATCACATCTTATTATTAATATCTTCGTTTCGTTCTTTTATCGTTATTTCCATTTTAGATCGTACGATCCAATTTCCCAAAATTAATTTTACTATAATTAAAGTTAAGTTCTATTACATGATATGTATGTATAATGTAAAAAAAAAATTACACACACACACACACATATATACCGTAATAGTTTCTTTCTTGTTCACCAATTTTAAAGCGAGCAGAAAAGCAGCTCGCTTACCATTTGCATTAACCTTTTCGCTGTTACGCCCGGCTTGTTTTACCATCTAGTACGTGCCAACTCGCTTAGACAAACTGTGTATGCTTCGTCTGTGCGTTTGTGTAAGCGAATGTGCGTGCGTACGTGCGCGTAAGCACTATTAGAAAATATTTGTCTTTTTCTTCTTTTCTACAGGACGAGCCAATAGTTTTCTTACGTCATTTTTTTTAAAATCGATTACTTTTTCTTTGAGACTTTCTTTAGATTATATTTCTCTTTTTTCTTCTTTTTTTTTCACACTGATTAAAATTACAAACCCAACAATTTTTATTCAAACCTTCGATGATTTTCGAATCTGTTCTATAAAGTAATTCATCGATGTACGAATCTACAAATTAGTTAACCAAATGTACTTGCTTATCGAAGCGAAACTTAAGAATGATCATTCTTCGATCATTTAAATAAATAATGTATAGCATCTTTCAATTAATGTTACGAGATGCATTGCTAAAATTGTATTTAAAAAAATAGGATAAAAATTAAAAAAAAAAAAAAAAGAAAAGCAAAAAGAAATAAATAAAATTGGGCAAGTGCGTAAGAACCAGTCGTAAGAACTTTCACCCTCTCTTTGATACATATGTATGTGTTTGCGTGTATGTGTATCTCTCTCTCTCTCTCTCATTCTTTTAGTGTACAAAAGCGATTTTGATCGGTCTTACGAACTAAATAGGCGTGGCACCTGCCGTAAAAGTATAGCATGAGACATTTTTAACGATCGCGATAATTTTTCGAAAGTTACAGAACAGCTGTATCGATCGATCGAAGATACCAATTCTGAGTTCTTAGAATACGTGTCCTTTGTTTAAAAAGTTCATTCTCATTTATATTATATAAAACAGAAATAGAAAAATCTAATATACGTAGCGCATTTGCGACAGACCATATAAGTATACGAAATAGAGATATTTAAAGTTTCGCGGGGAAAGATGGAGAGACACGGTGTCACGTGACCGGTCAAGACAAATACCATATTCTTAATTAAGAAAAAAAAAAAAAAGAAAAGAAAAAACTAAGCTGATTATTAAAAAAAAAAATGATTTGAACGAAATGATCGTTGAAAATTATTCGAAGGCGATACGTTTTATATACACACATACACACATTTTATCTAGCTTATCTATAGTTCGATATGATTCGATAAAAAAGTAGAATAAATTGGATGATTTTGGAACGCGTTGTATCACCACATGATCAGAGTTCTTCGTCCCTCTCTCTTTCTCTCTCTCTCTCTCTTTCCCCCTCCCTCTCTCGTTCTAGAAAAAAATAAGCACGAAAAAAAAATGTCTATCCTGATAATATTACTTTTATCGTACGATTACGATCGGCTTATCGATTAATATCAACAAAATTTCGTAATCGTCTACTTAAATCATGCATCGAAAGAATAAACTGATCGACAATCGGTCGCGACTAAACCCAACCTACTCTCTCTACCTAACGTTTTATAACTTCTTATTCTAACCGGCGCCATCGAACTCAATCTCTCTCTCTCTCTCTCTCTCTCTCTCTCTCTCTCTCTCCCTCCCTCTCTCTCTCTTTCTCTCTCTCTCTCTCTCTCTCTCTCTCTCTCTCTCTCTCTGTCTCCACGTCTATTTTTCTCTCTATCTATCTCTCTATACGGTACATACTACTCTTCCCTAAAGAGTAAGTTACGTAACTTTAAGACTCACCTGCATAAGTGGCACGATTTGAACGCGTTC